>NW_015386464.1:271640-298526 GCF_001527695.2 Protobothrops mucrosquamatus
ACCCCCCGAGATCCGGATGATTCCGGATCTCCTTACTTTCCGCCGCGCCCTCAAGACATGGCTTTTCCAGCAAGCGGGCCTGGCCTAGGGAGGATTTTAAATTGGGTTTATTTTAAATCGGGTTTATTTTAAGAAAAATTTTTAAGCAGCACAACTCTAAACAATTGGTTTTAATTTGGTTTTATTTGGTGGGGATTGTTTTTTTTTTTTCAAAATTTTTTTATTGTTTTCAACATAAGAAAGATGATTTGGTATTCATTTTAGAGGAACCTTTAGAGACAATTCCTAAACTGTTGGAAAAGATTTGGAGAGATAGCGGGATTAAAGATAAATAGAGAAAAAAACTAAAGTGATAGTTAAAAATCTTACAGATAAACAAAAAAAGCAATTATCAGAAAAATAGTAATCATTCAACAAAAACATGTTGTCTGAGTATCTTATTCACTAATACAAATTAAATTCCTAATCCCTAAATCTTTTCTCTAACCATTGATAAAATAGGTCCCAAGTTTGAAAATATTCTGTTTCTTCCTTTTTTTTTTCAACCTTAAAAGTAAGTCTGTCCATTTCCACACAGTCTAGTATTTTTTTAATTTTAATTTTTTAAAGCAAGGAGATATTGGACAATAATCCACACTTGGTTAGAAAAAATGTTAGAGAAACTTGATTTTTTTTTTTACTAGATATAATGCCAGAAAACTTGATAAGCAAAGTACATACTTGATTTTACATGTGATAACAGCGGCAAGAATTATATTCACACAATATTGGGAGAACGAAATAATTAAAAGAAATAATTAACTAACCTGAGAAAAGCCTCACACAAGGCTGTTCCTTAATTCACACGAGCATAAAACTGAAAGAAGATGGAAGCACATTCAGACTTAGATTCTACTATTCCAATAAAAGTAGTTTAAAACCTGTATTGCAACCCTATAGAGCTGATGGGGAATATATGCAGAGGACTCAATGAAAAATCTGCTATCTAAAAGACAGTAACAATAGATGAATTATTAGATTCTATTACTTAATTTTCTTATTCCGAGTATGTTTATTACTATTGATTGCAAACAGATAATAATAATAATACTAATAATACTAATAATACTAATACTACTACTACTACTACTACTACTACTACTACTAATAATAATAATAATAATAATAATAATAATAATAATAATAATAGTAATAATATAAAGTTGGAAGGAACCTTGGAGGTCGAGTCCAACCCCCATTTGTTTTTGTCTGCCATTAGAAAATAGTAAGACCATCCTATGTCAATTGTTCATATCATTTCTTTCTTGTATATCAAGGATATTTCATAGGAGCCACTTCTCAACTTACAGAAGCATGTCTATCTTTATTGAAGAAATTCATGCAAACATGGTGACCTGTGCCTTTTAACATTTGCACTGAAAATGTATCAGTAATATAACAGTGAAATATAATGATTTTTTTTATAACCTGGTGCAGAAACTCCATTATGATAGCAGTTTTCATGGACTGAAGCCCTGAATTTAGTAGAAATTAAACCTTAAAAAGTTACTTTCAGCTGTAAAATGGAAAAACATGCATATTCAAAAATATACTTGTATACCATTTCTATTCTTCCAATAGAAACCTGCAGACAGAATATGACCGGTTGAAGCAGCAACATGATCACAAAGGACTATCTCCACTGCCATCCCCACCTGAGATGATGCCCATTTCCCCACAAAGTCCACGAGATGCTGAACTCATTGCAGAAGCCAAGTTGCTTCGTCAACACAAAGGCCGCCTAGAAGCCAGGATGCAAATCCTGGAGGATCACAACAAACAGCTAGAATCGCAGCTACATAGGCTAAGACAGCTGTTGGAACAGGCAAGACTTCTGCTTTTCTCTTTTATTTGATAGGAAATAATGTGGCTTTTCAATTTAATTTGCTTGTACTTATTGTATCACAAAATAAAAATGTAATACTCTAGGATTGTATAGAATATACAATATACAATATAGAATGCCAACTGTAATCCTCTGTAATATTGAAAACCTTCTTAAGTTGGTGAAACTTACTTCTCTGTACATTTGTATGATGAGTGTGCTAGTGATCATGCTGCCACTCTTAAACTTAACCATTATAATTTCTGGTATTTCAGCCTCAAGATACAAAGGTGAATGGTACAACCCAGTCTTCTCCTCCTACCTCAGTACAGAGGTCAGAAAGTAATCAGCCAATGCTTCTCTGTGTTGTTGGTAGTCAGACTACAGAATCTATGGGTAAGCTAAAAATGAAGCACTTTTTAAAATAATTGTAATAAGATAATTTTATTAATATTCTCATTAATGATAATTTCATACACAATAACACAATAGTTGTTTCTTGATTTAAATTTTATCTTATTTCTTGTACTTGGCCTCTTTTCTATCATATATGGACTGATTTATTTGCAGAGTCAATTTGCTGGAGGATAAGCAAGCTGATGGTGTTATTAATTATTATGTACACACACATTCTTCTAAGCATTATAGAAAATAGTAGGGAAGCTCATTTTGTTTTATTTTGTTGTGTTATCCTGAGAAATTTTATATATGCCTGTAAGATACTATAAATCAGAGATGAGCAACCACAAGCTTAGGGATTACATACATTCCCCAGAGTTTCATTTATATTTCCTTTAATGTACAGTTCCTTTAAAGTTTGTGATGGTATGAGTTAGAAGGAAAATGGTGCTTTAACATCTGTAGATTCAAAACAAATACAAAATGCAATTTCATTTTGATTATGTTCTGTCAGTTACTGCCCTGGACCAAAGCAAAAAGCCTGAAAAGAGTTTCCACTCTCTAACTGAATTATTTTTTTTTAAAAAAGTTCATAATAGTGCCCAAAGAGAACCAAGCAAATACTTTTTGACAAAACTATCCCCACCTGATTTGTTTCTAGCTATTTTTAGTATGTAGCATTTGATGTGTATTGTATTTCTCAAAGTTGTTCTATGGAATCAACTCAACTAACCTTGTCTTCTGGATGGATGTCAATATTCACTGAAGTGGATTGTCACTACTGGAATCTCTCAATGGTGTCTTACAATTTTTGCTGCTCCCCGGCAAAAAAAAAGCAATTGCTATGCCAGAAAGATAGCTTACCATAACAACTTATTTGAAATGTAGAGCTTCTATATGCTGAAGCAGCTTTAAAAAAAAAGGTTGTTTGCAATGTGTGATAGTTATTAAGGTTCTGGAAGCCAAAATTAAAAATAATGGTTGCACAGATGCTTTCTGCGAGAATTTGCTTTCACTTGTATTACATTTAATTGAGTATGAAAATGACATAATAACCTTTAATTTTCCAAGGTAGTTCCAAATACAATGCAGCCAGAAAATTATGTATAGTCATAGCAAAACAATTCTGTACACAGTTGACATTTGTATGCTACTGATCTTCCAAACATTTTCATCACTCGAATTTCAATGGTAAACTCTGTTGCTATCTGAATTCTGCATTTTGTGTCAGCAGTTTGGACTAATAATGTCAATCCTGAGCTATCTCAGTGTTACATTAGCAATTAGGGTTTCAATACAATTATCAGCTTTGCTATCTGGAAGATAGATTCTTGAAGAATTCATAGATTGTCTGGAATTTCAAAAGACCTTAGAAACAAACCATCTTAAGAGATTCTCTGTCCCATTGGACTGATTAGCAAGCCCTATCCTAATTCTCTTTAGTAAATGGTTGGACTGTAACAACAAAACTAAAGCAGAATTTTCTGTTACTTTACTATTTTTTCTGCTTTTGCTCAAATACCACATTCAGCGTGGGATTTGCTACTGCAATATTTTGACAGTGCCAGAGTTTTCATTAAATTTACTGCAGTCATATAATCACAAATCTGCTTTTGATCTTGCTAAGTAAATAGAGGTACTAAGGATATCTATCTGCAGATCTCAAGAGTAGATTTGGTGTTCACATAGATGATTGAATAGTGGAAGACATGTACTAAGAAAAAACACTGTCTGATCCAACATTAGATGCAAACAATTGAATCCAAGGCTCAACTTGAGAAGTGTCTCAGTGAAGAAAGTAAGATTCTAGTAGAACAGAATAACTGTACTTCTTCAACCTGGTACCCTCCTAATGATTACTACAGATCTTCACAGAATCCTCATGGATAACATCCTGTAAGAATATGACTACTGATTTACTTGTTTATTATCTGCTAAAGTCTAGAAAAATACCATCACTGACCACCTCCATTAGTTGGCATTTTGGTGCATTATGCTACAATAATTCTATTGCTAGTTTATTATTAGAGATATCTCACAAAATGTGCATCATGCTCCTAAAAAAAAAGACATCTCCCCCCCCAAGTCACAGATATAAAACCTCATGCATGTAGTAATATAAAATCCATACTCCTCTCTTCTGAGAGCTTAAAAACATAATAGATTAAATATACCATTCTTAAATATAGTCTCTACTATTAAAAATATTAGAACTGTGTTGGGCACTGTTTTGTACCCCAAAAACGTAAGTAAAACTGCTAGGAGTAGTAATCAGACGTTTTAAGGCTACTTATCTATAGCACATGAATTGGACTGGCTCTGTATATTCTAAACCAATTATTGCTCACACTGATAGATAGATGAATGCTTTGGTAGAATAGATGAAGGCAGTATACTTGTGTTTTTCTTTTTATTAGGTGAGGATGATCTACTAAGTCCTCCCCAGGCCACAAGCACAGGGTTAGAAGAGGTCATGGAACAGCTTAACAATTCCTTCCCAAGTACAAGAGGTAAGCATCGTTATTCAGTATATATAGACAGTGGATCTTTCTTTCAAATTGATAGTATACTCAGAAATACATAAGATGCAAATCTAAAAGAGAAGACCACAACATTTACCTCCATAAATATGATTAGCTGGACATAATTATAAAATGTGTAATGTAGTCTTTGTGTTCTTTTAATCTTTTCATTTAATAAATATGTATTATACAATAATCATAAATTCCTGAATTACATAATACAAAAGTTAAAACATATTACTTATATATTTGGTAGAAAGGAAGTTGCTCTTTGAATGGTTAGAAAATTCCCACCACTGTATAGATAGCTGATAGTAGTTTTAGTAAATAGCAATTGCTCCATTTTATGTTTTTCTGTCGCATCAATATGATTGCTCTGTCCATGAATAAAATGATTACTATATAAATATAGCGTAGCATAAGGTAGTCTAATGTCCTAGCTTTCCAAACAAGCAGACTGAGTTACTGCTACAATAAATTTATTCAGACTTGTTTCCATCTATACATATAGAAGCAGAGTTACAGAGAAGATAGCATTAGAAGGAGAAGAAATGTCAGAAGATAATCCAGGTCAGATGCAGCTAGAAGTCCTAGGAAGAAGCATTAATAGGGGGTTTATGAATCAGCGTTGTTCTAGCAAATTGAATAACCTGAGGTTCTCCCTAAGTGGTTCTAACCTTTGACCTCTGAAGTCTGAATTCTATAGTCACTTACTTCTAAGCAGATCTGGCAGTTAAGGGTAGCCACAATATGCATCACGGTCATGATTTAGATACTTATCACTGCATGGGTACAAGGAATGAAGTTTTTGCCTTCCCTGTCCTGGCCTGCAGATGCCTATACTGCCAGTTTAGTTGCTTCCCAGCATAGCCAACTCTGAAGTTGATCTCATGGGCTAGCTAAAAAAGCCTGGGTCTTACTGTGCTGGGTTCATCCAAGGATTGGATATAGTTGCTGGCTGCACAGCATTGCTGAGAACTGGATTTAATTTTAGGGGACCATTTTCCTGGTGGTCTTGTCTGTGGAAAGTCTTTTGAAGCAGGGCTATGAGAAAGATACAAGTAATATAAGAAAGGTGAAATATTTCAAAATTGAATAATTCATATTCTTTCATGACTGCAAGAGACGTTTCCACTATTTTCTTTAGCATAACTATGTGATATCTGACATCAGGAATCTTAAAAACACTAAGAATAATATAATCCAGGAAAAGAAATATCAGCCTTTAAGGTAATACTGCACAATAGCATATGAAGAAAGTCTTTGAGACCGATAAAATCAAGTGTACCTTATACATCATTGATATAGTCCTTTTATAGGCCAAGTAGTAGCTGATACAGTAAAGAAGCCAATGAAGTAAAGAAGTAAAGAATGAATATTGACTCTGCCATGGATTAACTAAATAGTTAACTATCTTGGCTTATTTAACATTGACATGCCCCCTTTAGTAATATGGTTTTTAAAAGAAATCTGACTTTAATACATAGGCTGAGAAAGGATAAGGAATGGGCACATTTAGAAATATTTATTTTTGTTATTTAGATTGATGCATTTATAGATTTTCTGATACTCCCCTTTGAAAATGTGTTCCATGTTAGTGCTTTTTTTTTCCTGAATTACAAAAGAGCCTTAAAACAAAAACAATTTTTAAAATGTATTATGGGATAAGATGTCTATTTCAGCAGAGGTTATTAGCAATTGGCTAAAGGGTATAGACTAGAGGAGGAAAATTGTAAAATAATAAATCAACAAATAAGTGTATAAATGTTATAAATATAATCTGTGTTGATTCAATGCAAATTAAATTAAGGACACCCGTAGTGATGTGTTTTTCTTGTCTAAGAGTTTTCGAATGTGATGACAACATCAGTACCACCAATCTGGAAATGATTTCTGATAACTTCAGAAGATTAAAAAGTTATCAACTACGAAAGCAGCTTTAAATATTGTAAATTATATATAATTGGTATGCTTCTATTTGAAAAAAAGTTCTGCCTTCTAAGCAAATACAGTGTGTCTCTGATCTCAGTAAGCAGAACTTTTGTAGGCAAAAGAGCTGATATGATCAAAGTTATTTTTTTTAAAAAAATACAGTAGTTAAAAATAGCTAAAATATAAAACCTTACAGAGGATATTTTCTATTGCTGTAAAATTAAAGGTCAATAATAAAAAATTGCATATACATATACATATACTATACAATTTCTGTCCACATACTTTTTATTTTGCAGCTTATATTCATATTCATAGTGGCTGCTACTCCTTTTCACAGCTTTATGATAACTTAAAGAAAGAGGTTTGATATCTGAAAATAAAAATACTAAATACCAGTGTAGTGGTTTATGAAAACTTTTAAGCTGACAGGTTACAGAGCAAATTACTTTATATTTTAAGACCGTTTGTTTAGTTTATGGGACTTTTTGTGTATATCCAGTATGGATCTTCCTCATAAATATTAATTTAAAAATGTGTTTTTATTGTTACAAGTTATACACACAATTTATATTATGGTAAACTGGGATGAATTAGCCATATACTGGCCCTAATCCAAAATCACTTTGAAATAAATGCCATTATTTAACCAGGCATATATTGCCCAATGATTATAATAATTATCTTTAATTAAATTTGCAATTCAATAGAAACTGAGTATTCCCTTATTCCTTTTTAATGAAACAGATACTTGCATTCTCAGGAAGAAAGTTCTTTGGATTAATTAAACTTCTTAGGATCTTTATAAACACTTTTTTACGTTTACATATTATATTATTTTTCCAAAATTATTTAAATTATTTAAAATAATTATGTATTATTATAATTATCCTTATATTTTTCACTGTGTCTTTTTAATACGAAATAAACCTAGTATTTATTTGTGGTTTTAAAAAAGTAGTTAGAGAATAAAATTGATAGAAAGCCAACATTTCCATCACAAATCAGATTAGAACCTATGTACAAATGTTAAGCCAAATACTTATTTTACGTTGCTTGGATTTCTTGTTTTGTTGAGTAAAAGGTTATGGATGTAAATTCCAGAGATGAGAATATTTAATTAAAGTTGGACAATAAAATTCTTTAGTAGAAATATATAAGAGCATTTTTGTTAGCCCTTTGAGTTGATTTTCTGTGATCTGTCTCTCATTCTTCCCTTTCTTCTCACAGTAAATTTATTGTGTAACATGGATTAATAGTAATTAATTACTTACCATTAGTATTGTAAGTAATGAAATATTTTAGCATTAAAGTTGACTTTAAAATCCAAACATATTTAGCAAAATACACTTAGAAAATACAGTGTATTTTTCAATGTTGTACAGGATCCATTGATGATATTGGAATTATATTCTCTTTTCCCAGTGTTTTCAAAACACTGATCTGAAGATGTATGTATCTGTCTCCTTGTTTCAAAGGCTGACAGTGAAGGAAATGTGTGTGGGGGGGAGGGTTACTTAAAAACAAAATTGTGTGGATGTAAATACTTTGCAGCCTTTTTCAAAAACTGTTGTTTTAAATATATGTTTGTAATTATAATTGATGTATTTTATGTATGTGTGTTTTTTTTTTCATTTTCTTTTTGATACATCTAATATAAAGGAAGAAATGGCTCTGGAAAGCCAGTGAGTGAGGTTAGTGCATATAATGCCCACTGCAAGAGCTTCTCACTGCTTCATTCTCCTTTGGGGGTGGGGGCATCTGGCACTTGTGGCACAGCATGTGTGTTTTTCTGTACTTGTTACAGGTATACTGTAATATGTAATACCTCTCAACTATCAATGGATATCAAACCACTAGAAACAGAAGAAATGCATATTTTTTCATTAGGCTACCTCTAAAAATGGGCAAGGGAATATAAAAATGAAAATGTTTCTATAAAATCGTTTAAATAAATCTTTCATAGTTAATCATAACTTGGTTTGCATTTTGAGACTATGGCAGGTTTTTATTTTATATAACTTATTTCGAATATATACAGTATGTTCCAAATAGTTATATAAAATTATTTAGTTGTGTTCTTTTCAAAGCAAGAGTTGAGAGGTATAAACAGTAAAATCTTTCAGCTTGCAATTTTAATGTTTGTGCCAGCTAAATTGTCACTAACACCCACAGACTCTACTGTGTCATATTAAAGTATGTGTGAAAACTCAGCTGGTTTAGCTGTTACAAAATTGAATTTTAATCTGGTGAGAATGAAGGTTTATTATTACAGTCGAGGACGAGTTGATAAAAAAAAAGATGTAAATGGCAGCAGGTTTTGCAGTTTGTTGAATAGCCCAATATAAATCTTGCTTGTTTTTCAATCTAAATATTTCATAGTTACTGTATGGAAAATTATAGGAATATCAGTAATTTGATGAAAGCTCATAAAATAGCCAATAGTTTACTGAAGGCATCTGCAGATTCTTATATAAGAATCTGTCTCCTGTTTAAGAATAAAAGGAGTTTAAGGCAGAAATGGAGTTATAGACAAAAACTGTAAGAATTCCAGGGAATACAATTATAAATACTATCACAAAGTTAAAATGTGAATAAATATAAATGAAAGAATATTTAAATAAATTATAATTTGTCTGCATTTACAAAACATTTCATATTTTAATAGAAAGTATCACAGTACTATGTATAATGTTGCAATGAAAATGGAAACAATTGCTTGAGTTTTTTTATAAAGGAGGGATTGAAAAATATTTTTGTATCATTCAAATTGCAGATGTTTTAAAAGTCACATTAACATTCATTTGATTTATATCCCATCTTTCATTCAAGATAGCCTGGCAGCATGAATTTTCTTTGAAGACATCCTTGAAGATGTCTTCAAAGAAAAACCAAGTCCAATTGACTTGTGGACAAGCATCTTTGGGACAACCATGAGCTGAATGATTGTGAATTTCCATAGACATTTAAAACTGTATATTTTTTCAAACTAAGCTTAAATCCTGGGGGGGGGGGGCCTTTTTAAATGAACATTTAGTGCTGCTGGGCTGTGCAAAGTCTGAAGGACTTGTAATATTGTTGAAGTATGTACAACCCTATTGGTCATCCATAAGTGGTGCAGAAACTCTGTTACACTGCTGTTCCAATTGAGCTGCTTCTATTTTCTTTTCAGATTGCACAATTTATCTGTTAGTAAGCGATAAAGGTTGAAAATTTAATTAAGCTTCTTAATTGCTCCCTTTTCAAATCCTATGGAGCCTGCTCTAATTAAAAATACAAGGTGCAGTTTCTTATTGTGCGGGAAGTCACACATAAGTTTAATGCAAGCCTCCAAATAGTGCATGAAATGTATACACAAATCGTTAAGATACTTCTTCAAACATTTTAAACACATCTGTCAATCATTTTCATTCAAGTGTAGTGACCAAAATATTTCTTCCTGTTTTTTTAGAACATAGTATTGGAAAAGGTGAAAATGAAATAGTCACAATTACATTAATAAATAATAATAATATAATAAATGTAATATAAAGTCATTGAATTATGTAATTGTACAACAAAAAACTGCAGATGATTGTAAATATCCTTATTCTATTCATTTATTTCATAAACATTATTAAGAATGACTTAAGGATTTTATGTGCTTCAATCTAACCCACATGGCTAAGGTACTGGACTTGAAAAGATGAGTTGCTCTTCCATAAGGAAGAATCAGGGCAACCCAATTAACTTTATTAAAGGATTGTTGTGTTTGCACAGAAACTTTCTTTAAGTCTAATACTAATTGATTCCAATGAATAGTAGCAGGATCATGCTTTGCTTCCAACCATACTTTAGTCAAAATTACCATGAAGCAAAGTATCCTGACAAAATTCAATAGAGCCTCTTATTTAAAGTGTCATGAGTAAACTATCCGTTAAGTTAAGTACAGCCAATTCAAAATGATTACCTGAAAGATCTGAAGAAAGCAGTTTCAACATCATCTACCATGTGGACCCACCTAAACTGACTGCTTTCATAAGGGGAGCATTTGGATACACATCTAAATCATTTGACTTATAAGGACTACAGTCATCAATATTAGGAGGTGGATAGACCACCTTCTTTAGATTGAATAGATAACGAACAGAGGCAGAGGCATTTCAATTGGACCATCCTAACTTCAGAATGTACAACTGAAGCCACATGAAAATGTATTTGTCCCAAACAATTAATTTACATTATTGTTTATATGGTTATGTGTGTATGTTGCATAATTGTTTTGTTTACCACCTTTTCTAATTTTGTATTACTCTAAATCTCGTAAGAATTGTTTCAGATTAAAAATTGTATCAGTACAATTGCAATTTAAACTACAATTTCAATGCCACAGAGTCCCATCCCCCCACAGCAGGACATACAGCTATAGAGATAATCTAAGTTCCCTGTCAGCTTTTCTGTTACAGTTTTTGATAACAAAACATCCTCAAAGGTTTGTTAACCTTGAATCCAAAGGGCAAAAACCCTCCCAAATCCCTGCCACATTCTAAACATGGGAAAGCATTTAGATTGTGCCTTAGCTGCAAGAAAGGGAAATTTTAAAAATTTAAAAAGGTATGTATTATCTTGTAGGTATGTAGCAAGCAAGTGGTTCATGTAAACCACTGTTTTTAGAATGTTAGACCTACTTATCCATAAATAAAGTATGTAATTGGTATAGCAAACAGGCAGAATAGAATTAAACTAATCCTCTATTGGAAAATCCAGTGTGCTCATAAATTACTTCTTATGCACTTTAAATTAGTGAACTATCATAACCAAGGCCATTTCTTAGAAACTGTTGTAATTTGAGGACAATAATTTAAAATCTTACTGATAAAAGGAAAAAAATTGCTAAGAAAGATATGGTAGAGAGCTATTAGTCATGCTGAATTTCTTACCACACTCTAGTCCATCAAGCAAAGGAGTTATTTCACAATAACACCGAACAAAAATTAGGAAGGAACACTGGATCTTCCTGCCCATAGCCCACATTGTAGAATATTTGTGTAGACTTTCACATGGGTATGGTTTTAATGAAAAATCCCTCTCTAGATGTAAAAAAGAAATTGACTAGGAATGATGAATTTATAGGGGAAAAAACAAGGGAGAACCCAACCTCTACACAGAAAAGGTAAAACATAATACTAACTACCATGTTTTCCCAAAAATAAGGCCCGATCTTATTTTTTGGAGGGAGCAAAAGACCCATTGGGGCTTATTTGGGGGGAATGTCTGGAGCTGGCCCAATTCATCCCCACTGTCTGGTAGCATGTGACCACAATGGACAGGAGAGCATGCATCGCACTGGTGCCGCCATGAGGTGAGGCAAGGCCCCACGCACCCCACACCTGCTTACCTCAGGGCCCCCGTAGCCAGGCCACTCCCCACTCAATGAACTCCCCCTGTCCATTCAATGACCCAGCTGTCTGCCCACCTTTCACCCCCCCTCCCGAGCCAGATTGCCATGTTATGGCGCATGGGCAGGGGAGGTTCAGTCGCCTTACCTGGTCCCCCTCTGCCATTTCAGAGTCAGTGAGGGAGTGATGGTGAAAGGCTTCTCTGCTGTGCAACAGTCGCTTCTGCTGTTGGAGGGGATTTCTTCAGTCCCATCCATCCCGTTTCGCCCCGCAGATCACCTGCCCAGTGGCAGTTGCCTCCACCAACTCTCCTGTGGCTTGCGTCATGACCAGGCAGCATAAGCCTCCCCTGCCACCTGCCTCCACCTGCCATATCGTTGCCTGGCTGGCGGAGGAAGGCGGCAGGGGAGGCTTGCGCTGCCCAGTCTTTTGGCTGCCCCACCTGTCTGCGCCACTCTCCTCACCTGAAAGCGCGTTCCACTAGCACTGCCCTCACCTCCTGAGCGTCTGCCCTGGGAAGCCCTGTAAGCTGTTGCAGCCGCAGACAAGCAGATGGGAGGGAGTACGCAGGCGGCTTTGGCAGGTGTCTGGCAGGCAGAGGGAGGCTTGCACCACCTGGTCAAGCCACAACAGAGTTGGCAGAGGAGAAGGAGGCAGCAGCTGCCATCAGGCAGGTGCTCTCCGAGGCGAAGTGGGGATGGCTGGGACCAAAGAAAGACCCTCTAGCGGCAGACAAAATGGTGGAGGGGGACCAGGTATGGTGACCGAGCCTCCCCCGCATATTCTCCGTAGCATGGCAGTCCAGGAGGGAAGAGACGGGTGGTCAACTGGATCATTGGGTGGGGGAGGTTGCTGAGCGGGGAGTGACCTGGCTGCAGGGGCCCTGAGATAAGTGGGTGTGGAGCACATGGGGCAGCTCCACCCCTGACCTGCCTCACTGCTGCGACATGCTCTCCTGCCCTGTTGTGGCACCATTGTGACACATGCTCTTCTGCCCCATTGTGGCAGCGAACAACCAGAGGGTCAGACACAGTGGGCGGGCTCTTAACTATGGCTTATTTTGGGGGTAGGGCTTATATTTGATGCACACCCAAAAATAAGGCTAGCTGCTAGGGTCTTATTTTGAGGGAACCATGGTACATTAATTGCTTTAGACACAGGTGTCAAACTCAATCGTGTCACGGAGCTGGGGTGGGCATGGCCTGTGCGTGACGCATCCAGTCCGCGGGTCGCCAGTTTGACACTCTTGCTTTAGACCTTCTTTGAAAAAATGGTTAACTTTCAACACCTGTTCAGAGTTCACTGCAAAAATTTGCTTTATATCCCCATTTCTTGTACCAGCATTAATGTAATAGTTTGTTGTATCTTGGTATATATTTTGCAATTCAAATAGGAAACCAGCTCTCTCTGATATGATTCACCCATTGAATGAAATTTTGCAATTGTCTTCCTTCAGTTAGCAAAAATAATTTAAAAGTTAGTATAAATATATATAACTGGTTTAAATCTTCAGTTTGGTTCCAATAAAGATCTCTGAGACACTCTACTCATGTTTATCAGCATTTAAACCTTCTTCTAACGATGCTATTAATTATAATTGATCCAGTTAGGTGTTACAGATATTGATTAATCTACAAATACTTTTAAATAAAGCCTGCACATTCTCATGCATTTAACTAGGAATGTTCATGCATGTAGCTTTGAAATTGTTTTGCAGTGTGGTGCTAGTGAAAAGTGCTTTTCAGATTTTATTCAAGTATACTACTGATCGTGTTTTGTCAAATAATTCCAAATTATTTGATCCACTCTTTGCATTTTACCTCATTTTTCATAATTTATTGAGGATACCTCACTCTTTCCTGTAGAGCGTATTGTATTAATTACAGTCTTTACAGATATTCACAAGACAGATCAATTTATGCCTCTCTTTTTTTTTTTACAGGCAACAATGTAGTTAGCCTTTTCCACATGGCAGATGACTTGGGCCGAGCAATGGAAACCTTAGTGACAGTGATGACTGACAACAAATTAGTAGAATAACAAGATCTGTTTTACAACTTCAGGCATAACCTGCATGGTTTTTATAATATTCATATGACAAAGGATTAGACTGTAAGAGTTTACATGAAAACAAATCTATATTTTTGTGAAGGATAGTGGTACTATACTGTAGATTTCAGTAGTTTCTTAAGTCTGTTATTGTTTTGTTAACAATGGCAGGTTTTACACATCTATGCAATTGTACAAAACATTATAAAGAAAACTACATGTAAAATCTTGACAGCTAAATAACTTGCCATTTCTTTATATGGAACGCATTTTGGGTTGTTTAAAAAAATTTATAGCTGTTATAAAGAAAGATTGTAAACAAAGTGTGCTTTATAAAAATGTTTATATAAATCCTTATAAAAACACAGAAAAAAATGAGGCAGTGCATTTGTTTAGCATCACTTCAACTCAGTAGTTATACCCAACAGATATTCATGTTCTGTGTTCTTTTCCTTAAAATCAAACAGAATTTCTGCAACACCAGTCAGCCTACATTTCTTCTTGTGTCTGACTAGCTCTTGCTTTAAAATTATTATTTTCCAAAACTTCCAGTTGAGATAGCTTTCCATGTCCTGATCAAGTCTTACTGGAATTATCCAGCTAGTTGGCAATAATGTGAAGGAGCACATTACATGACAAATATCAGAGTTTGCAAAAATAAGACAGATTGGACCCATATTCTAAGCTCTTGTTATTTCCTCTGTACTTTGGAACTGAATGTTAAAAGTAAATACAAAATAGAACTTGCCTTATTGAATTATACCAGTGGACCTAGGTGTCCTTATCCTGCCTCTGGCACTGGCCAGCACCTTAATGTTTCAAAGTAAAAATATGATTTGCTTTCATGCCCTATGATGCCACTTTTTATCAAATATTCTGCATCTGTGTGTGTGTATTAGGATGAAGACTTGACTACAGATATCAGTTTGTGATCTGCTTTAATCCTGTTAGATTATTCATACTATTATTTAATATTTCATTGAGTATTGAAAATTGCCTAAATTCTTTAAAACACACAAACAAAACACTAGTTTTTGCCTTGTAATAAATTTCACACCAGTTCCATACCAACAGTAATACAACTGAATAGTGTGGCACAATAGTAAAAACATCAACTCTTATCAGTTGCTTAAAGTAGCCACACTGGTTCATGAGAAGCTGGTTGTCCAAAATGAAATCCAGCAATCTTACTCTACAAGTAATGTCGCACAATTAACAATGACTCAGGAGAGGGATGATAGAAAACAGATGTTAGAAAACAGCCCCTCAGGTTTACTACTATAAAATGTTGAGGTGCTGTTAACAAAAGCTTCACTATTTCCTTTTTTTCCACCAGCCTTTAATTCCATTGTCTAAAGACAGATTTTTATCATCTAATAAACTTTAATACTTTGCAAAAGTTAAATCTGTTACCTCTTGTATGGTGGTAATTAAAACACAGGAGAAAAGTGTATTTTATTTTTTAATGCTAGTTAACATTCAACATGGGTAGTCATGTTATTTCTACCTCACTTTCGTTTTGTGGTGTTCCTGACAATTATGTAGAGAAGGTATGCATCGTCAACCACTTATCCATTGTGTAAACTGGTGTTCTTTTAATACCAATACATTACAAAACAATTAAAATTTAGTAACTCACAAAGTCCGTACATTTTCATTCTTTTTTAAAGACTTTGGGCACAATTCAGTCTAGCATGAGCACAGTGACTTCTCACAAATGAATTAGTCTATAGAGTTTTAAAAAGCCCTATTTCCTGCTCTTTCTTTAGTGAGTCTTATGTGCATCTCCCTGAGACATCAAGCTTCCCTTTCATTCAGAAGTGTTTTCTTCACTTCTGGGGATGCACACTAAGATGAGCATTAAAAGGGCTCTATTATGTCCTACACAAATCCTACTATTTGCAAGGACTGCACTGATGCAATGCTAGACTGAATCATAGGCTTCATTTACGAATGAATATCCTATATATTTCATAGCCTTTGTGTAAGACTTTACAGATCCAATTATAGGATGGGATTATTTCTTTTATGCCTTTGTATTTAAAGTTCTCTTTTAAAAGATTTAAGACTAATAGAGTGCACAACTATTTTCATCAGGGTTATTTCATTTTTAGACATTAATTTTGAAGTGAGTCTGTTGAAAATATTTAAAAGAGTTTAAGAGCTTTATTGCTGCTTTTAAAGAGTTTCTTTGGAACTATTTCATGTTCCTTATATCCATACACTACTAAACTATAAAACATTATCAGCATAACCGAATATTGTCTGGCATGTTATACAATTTCATGCAGTACTGATTTATCACTTGGGTATCATTTATTGTGTTCTAACATCAACACTGTAACATTTACTAATTATTTTTATAAACTTCAGTTTTACTGCATTTTTCACAACATAATTGAATTTCACCAAATATATGCCTTACTTACTGTATTGTATACTGCTTTACTGTGTATATCAATAAAGCACGCAATTATGTTATAAAGAGTGGCATTTTTACTGGTACAGCAGCATTGGATTCTTCTTCTACCGGACTGTCAGTAGGAACAAAAAAGGAGGGCGAGAAGCTGCAGGATTACATCATCTGCAATGCATACTTGCACTTACATTTATTTTAACTTACACTTTGGAGTCAATGCTGCTCTTAAGTGGCATTTGAGAGGGAAACTATTACAAAGTCATAGAATGATAAACAAAAGTTTCTTTTCTCTTTTATAAGAGAATTTAGTGTACACACAAAACATACAATTACAACTGCATAGAGAGCAGTTGTACATCTGGGCTTCCGTGTAACACCTGCCAGCAACGTCTTAATCAGGTAATCCAAAGATTGTATTGTGATTATGAAGACACCACATACTGTATACTAAGAAAAATATGAAGCTGCTTTATAGATTTGCTGATAAATGCTTTCCCCCCTAAATGTATAATATAGAACAGATTACAGCCCTAGTATATAACAGATTACATACTGTAAGAGACCCATGATGAATTATAGGTAGTCCTTATTTAGCAATTGCCTCATTTAGCAATGTTTTCGGTTACATTAGTGAGGAAAAAGTAACTTTATGACAAGTTCTTGCATTTATGACTTCCATAGGTATGTAAAACAAAGAAAAGTTGAAACTGTCATAAACACAGTTGCAGTTTCACTAAGCAACTGTTTTGCTTAAGGACAAAGTTGCTGGTCCCAGTTGTGCTAACTAAATGGGGACTATCTATATTTCAAGTTGCAATAAATAAAACACAACTGCATATGTAAGGTATTAAAAGAAACTTGCTGAAATATATTTATCAATCCTACAAAAGACAATAATAATAATAATAATAATAATAATAATAATAATAATAATAATAATAATAATAATAATGATGACGACCTTGGAGGTCATCTAGTCCAACCCCCTGCTCAGGCAGGAAACCCTATACCATTTCGGACAATGGCTGTCCAGTCTCTTCTTAAAAACCTCCAGTGTTGGAGCATTCACCGCTTCTGGAGGCAGGTTGTTCCACTGGTTAATTGTCCTAACTGTCAGGAAGTTTCTCCTTAGTTCTAGGTTGCTTCTCTCCTTGATTAGTTTCCACCCATTGCTTCTTGTCCTGCCTTCAGGCGCCTTGGAAAATAGCTTGACTCCTTCTTCTTTGTGGCAGCCCCTGAGATATTGGAACACTGCTATTGTGCCCCCCCCCTCGTCCTTCTCTTCATTAAACTAGACATACCCAATTCCAGCAACCGTTCCTTATATGTTTTAGCCTCCAGTACCCTGATCATCTTTGTTGCTCTTCTCTGTACTTTTTCTAGAGTCTCAACATCTTTTTTACATCATGGTGACCAAAACTGGATTCAGTATTCCAAGTGTGGCCTTATCAAGGCATTGTAAAGTGGTATTAACACTTCACGTGATCTTGATTCTATCCCTCTGTTAATGCAGCCTAGCACTGTGTTGGCCTTTTTGGCAGCTGCAAATTCATATATCTAGAAAACCTAAGAAAGTAACTTGAGGCAAAATAAAAAGTGAAGTGTTACTTTGCATTACCTAGCTACAAAGCAAGGAAGCCTGAGAGCCAGACTAAAATCTATACAAAACTGGCCAAAATGTTTTCTCTAATCTTCATCACTCTACACTTAGAATCAAGTTCAACAATAAATAAAAAATATTCAAACACTGTAACACAGCTAAGTATAATTCTTCAGAATAAATTTAGATTTACATCAAAAGTGTGCAGTAAGGTGAATGATCTTCCAGCTGATAACACAGAAGACATGCTTGATGGAAACATCTCTGTATGAAAAATCAGCATGAAAAATGGGTGCAGAGAAGGGTGGAAAGGGGACTAAATATATAGCTATACATTTCTTCATCCCTTGTTTTTGAAAATATAATACCATATTGAAAGGATTGCATGATATTCTCCCATGATGTTCTCACATGGAGATGAGTGACGTATTTCTCTTAAAAGGATGGTATTGGATGCATGGTTAAATCCAATCTACTAGTTAAACGGGCCTTCAGAATAACAACCTAGAGTAGCAGATATTTGTTTGTCTAATTTGCCACCTCTCTCACTGTTGAAGCAACTCTGGATGTCTTACAAAATGATATAAGGATAAATATAAAAAAAATAAAATTAATTGGAACAGAGACTAAAAACCAAGAGGACAGTATGGGGGGGAGGGGTGTGTCTTCTCTCTTATCCCATCAACTACCTCCAGCATAGAGAAGAGACCCCCCCCCCCTATCAGGCTCTAAGCCACCCAGCACAGCCAGCTTTTAAGGCTATTCTGGAAGTCCAAGAGGGTGAAAGCAGATCTTTCCTCTGGTGGCAGAATGTTCCAAAGAGGCCACAACAAAAAAGCTCTTCTAGATGCCACCAGCCAAAAGTCCTTGACAGACGTGATCGATAGCAAGCCCCTTCTGCTGGATTGAGGGCCAGTCCCATTGGGTTGAGCAGCTCAAATACCCTGGACCTATACCATAAAGGGCATCAATATTTCCAGCAAAAATAAATAAATAAGATGTTCATTATTTTTGAACTACTTCATTTTTGCGTTTATTTAATTGGATAAAATAGCAGGCTTAAAAAGAATAGTATTTATTTTAATCTTCAATTTGTTCCATAAGAGTGGAAAAATTAGAAATCTATTTTGTCTTATGTCTAGATAGAAATTTCAAATCATACTTCAGAGCAGAAGATTGAACTTAAACTTTATTTTGTAAAAGAGTATCCTGCATTACACAGCAAGATAAATATTAGGCATTAGGGAACTACAGTACACTCCTTTCCTCTGAGACAGTGGTAGTCTTAAAGACAGTTGCCATGGGTATCAAGGCAACAAATGATAGTAATATCAAGGCAGAATAAAAGATATCCTATGATAATTTATATTAAAATCTCAAAATGAATTAATTCACAACAGAGATTATGTGCATGTTTCTTAAGTATATCATAAAAGGAAATGCCCTTCCTACTACACATTACTAGTGTGAACAATTTCCTTGCATATTTCTTTAACACTATTTAATGGTTAAAACATGGTCTGCTGGTTTCTAAAAGTGCTGTGTCCCTACATTGTATATGTTTTCCTCAGAATATTTGTTGTATTTATTGTTTTTTTTAGCCTCTTGATAAAATTGGAAAACAGTTTAGTTATCAGAGTTAGCACAGAGAATGAGATATTGTATAAACAAAACAAATCTTCTCTAATAGATTTATTATATGATGTCAAAATATTCAATAAAGGCAATAAAAGTTTGTAAAATTTTATCAAATTAGTAAATACTGTATTAACTATGACTTTCGTTCCAAAAATATGGTTATAACGTGATGGGAATTGATGGAAACGTGACACTATTTCAATATACAATGTTAATAGGTCACAGATTGAAGGGTGTACTTTGGAGAAAAAAATAGTGATATGACACATTGCCACAATATGTAGCTGGCTCTTATGAAAAATCAGTTATTTGCCCCATTTCAGAACTGTAGAAAATGTCACGTTTTTTAAGAAAATAATGTAATAACCATAATTATGCAAGGCAGAGTTTGGAATGCCAGGTAATATAGAACACAGGTAATCAGAATGAAGTT
Organism: Protobothrops mucrosquamatus; assembly: GCF_001527695.2. Classification (NCBI taxonomy): domain Eukaryota; kingdom Metazoa; phylum Chordata; class Lepidosauria; order Squamata; family Viperidae; genus Protobothrops; species Protobothrops mucrosquamatus. Next base: position 291,875 of record NW_015386464.1, read on the forward strand.
GTGTAATTGGAGGCATAATTATTTTATTACTAGCTTTAGAAAATAAATCAAACAAAACGGAGACTGAACCCTTCCTGCAATCCTACCCTGCAATCCCATCTAAACTATCTAATAGAAGTTCCTTTACCAACTCACAACACAGTTCAAGGGCAGCCCTAATGAGACAATTGCAACATAAAGAAACCACAATCTTCCACCTTCTTTTCAGACTGATAAGCCATCTCCTTGAACAGTGGACTCCCTCAGCTTTGCTGCCCTCCTGAAGGTCCATTTTGCCTAATAGAATTCATCCATGTACACCAATAAGGACCTGCATAGTTCCCCAAAGTGTCTGGTCAATTAAATTCCTAGGATTTTCCACCTTGTAGCCCTCAACCTCTATAAACGTCTTTGCTTTTGCATAGCTAACAGTCTTATCAAAACCATTCGAAGTAATTTGGCTTTCCAGCAGATCTGCTATGGAATTTATGTCTAGAGGCATATACAAAGGACAATAGAAAATATAAAGGCTATACTTTTCTTGTCCTGAAAGATTGTCTAATGTACTTTTCTCAAAAAAAGGTTTAGCTTTTGCAGCCTTTCATGCAATTACAAAATGAAGATGTACAAAGGAAATCATCATGAATGAAATGCTAAAGTTTTCTAGATACTGTAATTTAAAAGAAATTATAACATTCTGCAAATGTAGTGCTTACAAAATACTTCACACCTAACTGAATGTTTATTTCATATCATCATCAGCTTTCAGCCGTTTTTGTAATTTTTAGCAAGCTTAAAATAAATTCATGACACATTCTAATTAATATTTTAAATTGCTATTTGTACTGCCAAACTGGGATTCTGAATAGCCGTTCTTTTTGATGTATTAGCCTGGCTTTTCTTTCCTTTTTCAAAACTTATTCAAGGACTCTTTTATACAGAACCATCTGTTTATCTCTCTGGTTTCTTCTGCTCTGCCTGAACGTTTCTACTTGATTTTCTATTCTTATTTCCAGTATTAATTCAAGGGCTCTGGTAGCTTTCTTCCTCCCAATTTAATTCCATTGTGGATTATATAGTTCACATCACATAAAAGCAGAGTATTTTTCTAATTGGCATAAAAAATGGAGGCACATCATTTTTCATTCCTCTTTTGAAATCCCCAGGTAAGGATATAGTAATAAAATGTGAATATGTGATAAGAATCTTCAAGAAATAATAATTTGGTATTAGTGCTATACTGCCAATCATGATTTTTACTATTTATTTATTTATTGCAAAATTCTTAAATCAGCCAGACCTCTTAATTAGAAACTGGAGCTTTCCAGTGGCAATAACGAAAACAAACTAACTGATGTCTATATTGTCATTTTTATCAACAGTTTCAATCCATCTTTGTATTTTACACACACACACACACACACACACACATAATCAGTATAATGAGCTACATAGTTTTATAAACAATGTCACACAAAAAGAAGAACCTGTAATCCAATTTTTCAAGAAATATCATTTGTGTGATGTAATAATTTACTGACAGAATAACCTACGTAGATGTCACTAAAATGGAAGCTCATCCTAAATAATTGGTTTAAAGTCAGTGCTTTTTTTCTAAAAAAAAAAAAAGGTGCTGGAACTCACACACGTCATACAACCCACCTTGCCTACCCTACAAGGTTCCATCCAAAAAAGGTGCCGGAACTCCGTTCTGGGCGTTCTATGAGAAAAAAAGCCCTGTTTAAAGGTATAACATGAAGGGGTTTGTTTTCCCTTATTTTGGTTAGGACACCAAAACTCATGCATCTTCTATAAAATTTTACATACATAGATCATAAAATACAAAGATAGGAAAACTTGTGCTGTTAAAGTTTGCAGTTAGCATTTGACAGGGTATTGAGCACCACAAACCTTGTGGGAATATATTACACCTATGAACAGGGCTGTATTTTGGCAAGAAATCTTTAGGATCATTGTTTTATTCATTACTGTATGGGTATTTTCAGTTATGTCAGTTTTTTGTGTATTACCTGCCTTAGAATAGCAGAAAACATTTTGAGCAACCAAGAACAAAGCGTCTGTCATCCTCGACTGATACATATACAAGTGAGCTAAATTTTCAACCTGGGGTTGCTCTTGACATTGGGCCCTCCATTATGGGTGGCTCTGCAAACTTTAAGAGCCACAAAAAGAGGTCTTGGGTGTTATCATCTTTGTTTTCAGGCAATTCTAGGTGCTGCATAATGATCACCTTTAATACCCTATACAATGTGAGTTATGGATATCTGAATTAATTCCTTCTCTGCAAAGTTCAATACTGTCCTGTATGTTAGCTTATTTCAAGGAACCATCTACCAATGTCAGTTCACTTGAGAGTAGAATATAAAGTATGAGGATTCAGCAATGGTGGTTCTTCACGGACATTGATTTTATCTTCAAGTACTATGGAATACTCACTGTCATTGCATGGTCTTTTACACTAATTTGATAATTTTGATACATACTGTATACAGTAAGTTGGTTGCAACATGATAGGGCAGTGATGGCGAAACTTTTAGAGACCAAGTGCCCAAACCGCAACCCAAAACCCACTTATTTATTGCAAAGTGCCAGGACCGCATCAGCACTTCGAGGGGAGGGGAAGGGAGGTGCCTCTGAGTGCCATCTCTGGCATGCAAAAACTGGTAGCACAAAAATGGCCACCACCATGCCACGGGATGCAGATACAAGGTGCTGCACCACGCAAGAATGGGGCAGGGCTAGTGAATATCATGCAGGCACTAGCCCTGCCCCATTTGTAGCATGTACGTGCTTGTGGCCCCATGCGTGCAGGCCCGCATGTAAAATGCTTTCCCCTCCCTTTTCTTCCAGTCCACCAATCGACAATGGTTGGTGACCTCTGCTCTACCACCTCTACTTGAGCTTGCTAGTCGGCCGCTTTGCCTCCTTTGTGCTGGGCAGGGCTCCTGCCCCGGGTGGCGGTGGCGGCCTGATGGACCTGCTGCTGGCGGTGGTGGCATGCGTGCCAACAGAGAGGGCTCTGAGCGCTGCCTCTGGCACGCGTGCCATAGGTTCGCCACCACTGTGATAGCGAATACATAATAAAACATTATTTATGTGCCTTTAAGCAGTGTCAACTTTAACAACTATATTGATAAACCTTCTCCAGAATGATCTATCCCCAATTTGGCCCTTCAGCTCTTCCAACAATGCCACCTTTACCCTGTAATTGAATCCATCCACCTTTTCTCTTTCCTTTTCTCTTTCCATATATTTTTCAAGGAAGCTGGTCTTTGCATAATATGTCCAAAATTTTCAACCTTGTCATGTGTGCTTCAATTGAGAACTCTCAATTGAGTTTTTCTATGATCCATTTCTTTCTTTTTCAGCTATCCATGGTATTCTATAGTGTCTTATCACCAAGTTCAAAATTATCAACACTCTTTATATCATGCTTATTCAAATGTAACTTCCACAAAAATGGAAGGAAAACTATTGCCTGATTGATTCTGTAGTTATGAACATATCACAGCATCTGAATATCTGTTGTAAAGATTAAGTGCTACCTTATCAATTTCTAGATTGTGTCATTGAACTGTTCTGTTCCCATTCAACAAGGTTGGGTTCTACAGGTTCTTTGCATTCAAAAACAATGATTACACCAGTATAGGTGCTTAAGGCTCTATTCCAAGGCAGGGTAAGAAGATAACATAATGACATATAATGCCATATTTTTATATTTTTAACAATAAGAGAATATTCAAGAATACTGAAGGATATATCATTTAAGACAGTGATAAAAATACTCATGAATTAAAAATATTCAGGAATACAAGTATGCAATAAGTAAAAAAGAAAGACTTTAAAAAGTATTCTGCCAGCTGGGGAACCCAAAAAAATTGCCAATAGGCAGATGTCAGTCCCATTAGATCGACAAGGGAAAGAAATCAACTCCACAGGAAGGCTAAATCTATTTTTATTAAGAATGGCTATCATAAGACTTCTGGTTTTGTGTCATAGTGACGCGGCCAAGAGATTGTGGAGCTCCGCACCCCATCCTGCCTGGGGACCCTAAATGGGTCTAAAGTTGCCCCGAGAGGTGACAAAGAAGGAGGCCCCCCGTTGATCACGAAAAGATGGCGGTTGATCCATTTGATCTGGGGGAAGCCCTCAAAACTGACAGGAGAAAGGCTAGCTGCACCTCAGTGACTAGCCCAAGCTACCGGCTGCCAAAGTCCAAAAGTACCAACTAGAACAAATGTGAACAACGTATTGGAAACTGGGTGAGAATATCGATCTTTTCTCTTCTATCTTGCAACTGATTTCTTGGAAAATTTCCCCAAGAAGCAAAAATCCTCCGAAAGTGAGAAGGAAGGGGATTGCCCTACCCTTCCATAGACGGAAGTGGCTCTAATTTTTTATGAGGAACAGAAACATATTGAAATGGAATTTAATATAAAGCTATAATCTGGATAAACCTGAAAACTGTGGAAATTGTTAAGATCTTCCCTTTGAAAGTATTGTTGAAATTACAAGAAAATAATTTTCTGTTTTAAAAGTTGGAAAATGAATAGTTACTGACATCTAGTGGTAGACTAGAGTATAAAATTATATCTGTTTTGGCTCAGACACTGGCAAGACGCCAAGAAACAGATAACAACCTATCCCTTTGATCCTCAGTGACTCTCAGCTAAACAAAGAACAGCTAGGAAAAGAGGAGAGTAAATACACTGGGCTATTTACTAGACTGAAAACTATAAAAATCGCTGACCTTCTTGGATTATAAACACTTACTGAGCTGTGGTCTTTAGGCTCAAGAATTGTTTGCAGAGAAAGAAAAACCTTGACTTTTGGCTACTCCTCTAGGGGGAAAGCTCCTGAATTGCTCTTAGGTGGTTGAATATTCTGGACTGCAAATGTTGGCTGAGTGACAATTGTAGGACCCCTGAGAAGAACTGTTATAAAATATTGCTTTCAGAGGTGGATTGACAATTGGAAATGCATTGGTCTATAAAGGCCATACATAAAGATAAGAATTATACAAGACTTTGTTGTTTGGACCTTAAGATTGGTTGGTTGGATAAGACTAATATACAGGGATTATGGTACCTGTGAAAGATTATTTGGAGGGGGGAGATAAAATGGATGTTGCATACCTAACTAAAAGTGGTAGGAAACCACACCCAATATTCTTTTCTGAAACTCTCAGCCTGGAACATCAGAGATCTGCAGAAGTAATATTTCAAGACAAGGCAAATATCTTCCAGGAGGAAATGCATGCTATGTTGCAACTAATTCAAATGATAATTGTTTCAAATCATGATGAGATTAAAAATAATTTAGATGACATAAATGAGCACATGTTTAATTTAAGCTCATAACTAAACAAAACTCTCAGAAAATGATGATAAAGAATGAACAAATAAATCAGACAATAGAATACAAACCAGAGGAAAGTGATCCAAAGGAATTACAGCTTAACACAGCCAAAGAAAAATATGCAAGATTCTGTTATAATATTGGAAAAGGGAAAAGCATCTTATCTTTCAGGACTTCAAAATAAACAAGAGGACAAGAAAGAAGATCCAACAAAATGGATTATAGAGACACCAGGAGAACCACTAGAGTTTGGGAAACAAAAAATGAAAAGAGAAACTCAGACAGAAGGAAAGTGGAAGCTTTTTAACGAATATAAATGGGCAAAACTTCCCCTCAAAGGTATTCCACCTAATCTGTCTTCCCCATTCCTAATAATATTTTTAAAAATACAGGAAGAAGTCCCTGGCAAGTTGAACACATTGACTTGGAAAGTTGTTTGGCAAAAGAAGAAGGCTAGAGTTAGATTCAAGAGATCAGATGAGTTGACTTAGCAGACAGAGTATTTCATGACTAAACACTTGTTTGAATATGGCTAAAAAAATGGATATAAATGGGTCCTATAGTAAGAGGGATGTGATTTATAAGTAGTATAGCATTTTTTTTCTTTTATGAGATGAGAAATATAAAAATACTGGGATGGCTTATGTGAATGAAATGTCTGGACATTTAATTGTAATTAATTTTGAGAAAATTATAATTGACAAGAATGTTTTGAATATTGAAGGAAAATTAAGCTTAAATAAGAACTTTGAAAACAGGACCTATAGTGATTTAATAAAACAACTCTTTGTAAATACAACTGAAACATAAGCTGATTAGAAAAGATGTTGTACACTGATGTTGATGTTATTTGTATAAACACCAGAAAAATGTTTTCATTTAACTTTGTATGTATCGAAAATACTAAGAATTGTACTTACTCAATGTTGGTAAAAGGAAAGTATTATTGGAAGAAGAGAAGATCAAGAAAATGTATCACTAGCTAGTATGTTGATTATGGAATCATAGAAATTAGCTATTATTGATTGTTGTTAAATATATGAACCCAGACAACATGTTGTTTACCAAACACTAAAGATTGTTATTGTAAAAAGTTATATATATATATATATATATATATATATATATATATATATATATATATATATATATATATATATATATATATATATATATATATATATATATATATATATATATATATATATATATATCCGAAATTACTTTAAAAATGTGATCCCCGGGTATATCCATGTTCAAAGTCAGTCAATAGACGTGAGCACCAGGGAATAAA
>NW_015386464.1:299558-305267 GCF_001527695.2 Protobothrops mucrosquamatus
AAAAAGAGTAAAACTGCAGTATGGCAGTTGAAAATGTCAAGGTGTTCACAATCAGACCGATCTGTCTGAACTCCCTATAATTACTCCCTTGACTCTGCTGGCAAAGAGGGGAAGAGAACCTGTGGCTCAGTGGCTAAATCACTGCCTAGTATGTATAACTTCCCAGGTTCGAATCCCATAAAAAAAGGGTATGGCTAACTGATGAAGGCAAAAAAGCCAGAAATGGTCCATCTTAGTCTCCCAATTTAATTATTTACTCTTTGTCAGAAAAAAGAAATTTGGATATAAAAATATTTCGCAGTTGCGACTTGAGCCTGCTCTATGCCCCTAGTTGGGGGCGGCAAGGCAAGAGATATTGTAAAAAAGAGTAAAACTGCAGTATGGCAGTTGAAAATGTCAAGGTGTTCACAATCAGACCGATCTGTCTGAACTCCCTATAATTACTCCCTTGACTCTGCTGGCAAAGAGGGGAAGAGAACCTGTGGCTCAGTGGCTAAATCACTGCCTAGTATGTATAACTTCCCAGGTTCGAATCCCATAAAAAAAGGGTATAGCTAACTGATGAAGGCAAAAAAGCCAGAAATGGTCCATCTTAGTCTCCCAATTTAATTCTTTACTCTTTGTCAGAAAAATAGATTCTGAACCCTAAGTGAGCATACTTGCTTTTCACACCTGTCTCGTTTTGCTGGATTTTACCAAAAACAGGGACATATCTATTATATCTTGGAATGTTCACACACTTGGCAAGTATGAAAACATCATGGTTCAAAGTTGAGAAACCTCGCCAAAAATGAGACTATCAAGCTCAAGGAGTCTTTCTTCATATCAGATGGCAAAGAGACCACCTCAAGTCTGTTCCTTTTTCTCAAGATTAATTGAAGTAAAGATGAGAAAGATTCTACTCTACTCAGGTATCTCACCAAGGATAGGGCAAAACAAAGTATCACATTTAGGTGACTAACATAAATGCTTCTTTAAGTCTATGGTATATATAGTGAACCAGTACATTGAAATATTAAATTATGTAGCATATGGGGCATCAAGTACCTAAGATAAAGATTACAGTACTATTCAATTCCTTCTTACCAATTTTCTAATGGAATCATCAGCTCTACAACAATATTTCTTGACTAAGAAGATATTTTGGAACGTTTCCTTGTTCTTCTTTGTCTGTTTCCATATTGTGATGTCCTTATAATTATTTGTTGCATTTTCTAATAGCTTTCTTTGTAAAGTTGCTTCCTGAGTCTTTTTTGGCTTTGGCTTCTCTTCATATCAGTTTCCAACACAGCAATTTACTGCTTTTAATAGCATAACAAACTCTATTACCCTCTGGCTATTATTCAAAATTCAATCCAAATTCTAGTAAGTGGCAAATCTGTATTAATCATAGAGTATGCATAAATCAAGCTTAGGTTCTGCTTGGTTTTGAAAATGTGAAAGTTTTTATTTGTAAAATAGATTTTATTAAAATATTGTCTTGATAGGATAGGATAGGATAAGATAGGATAGGATAGAATCTTTATCACTTTAATGTACACTAATCAGCATACATTAAAATGAAATTTTGTTGCATTCAGCTCTCAAAAAATTATACATATACCCACATACACACAGATATATGACACAGAGAAACATCACAGTTTAATTCAAATTTATATATAAACAATTTACAAGACAGATGACATAAGGAACAAAGCTGTTACAGCATCTAATAGTTCTGCTATAAATACTTTGAAACCTCCTCCCAAAGGGGAACAACAGAAGCAAACCATGAAGTGGGGGTGTGGGGTCTCTAACAATGATTTGAGCTCTAAGCACATAGTGCTTATAAGCAGTATCCTGAATAACGGGAAGTGAGCTTCCTATAATCTCCTCAGCTGTCCTTACCACTCTCTGTATGGACCTTCTATCTGAGGCACTGCTACTACCAAACCAAACAGTGATGCAGTTTGTTAAAACACTCTCAATCTGTAAAAAGTGGCCAGGACAGAAGGAGAAAGATGTGCTCTCCTCATCCAATGCAAAAAATGCAAACACTGGTTTGCACGCTTCATTAAAGATAACGTATGAAGAAACCAAATCAGATTGTTAGTTATCTGCACCCCGAGGTACTTAATACTATTGACCACCTCCATAGCTGCAGCTTTGATACAAAGTGGAGTATGATTATGCTGGCACTTTCTAAAATCAACAATGATCTCATTTATTTTATTAACATTCAAAACCAGGTTATTTTTATTGCACCAGTCCACCAAAGCTTTCACTTCCTCCCTATAAGAATCTTCATTATCATTCTGGATAAGACCACCATTGCCATGTCATCTGCATACTTCACAATATGATTTGTAGCAGACTTAGCACAGCAGTCATGGGTCATCAAGGTGAACAGTAAGGGTTTCACAGCCCTGTGGGGAACCCATACTCAAAAAGATGGAATTGGAAACTTTACTTCCAACTTGCACAAACTGGGGCCTATCCATAAGGAAGTCAAGTATCCAGCTACATAAGGAAGTATTAAAACCTAATAGGCCCAGTTTTTTCCCCGAATGCTCAGGAATTATTGTGTTGAATGCCAAATTAAAATCAACAAACAGCATTCACACATGAGTATTCTTCTCCTCCAGATGCACCAAACTAAGATGAAGCACACAAGAAAGTGCATCATCTATAGAGTGGTTCTCCTGATAAGCAAACTGTAATGAGTCAAATGCAGGGGGAAGGCATGAAACAATATAGTCCTTTACTAATCTCTCAAAACACTTCATCATAATGGAAGTGAATGCAACTGGATGGTAATCATTAAGGCGTGTAATTATAGATTTTGGGGGGACTGGTACAATGATTGCAGCCTTAAAACAAGTTGGAACCATGGCCTGATGCAATGAATGATTGAAGATGTCTGTAAGAACAGAGGCCAGCTGGTCAACACACTTCTTAAGTACTCGCCCAGGGATATTATCAGGACCCGCAGCCTTTCACATGTTGATTTTCCGCAAGATCTTCCAAACAGCAGTTGTATCAAACCTAAGCACCTGTTCATCAGGAAGGGGAACAGCCTTTCTTGCTGGAAAGTTATTTTGAGGCCTCAAACCGTCCAAAAACACATGTTTAGCTTATTTAGAAAATCCGTGTCACTTTTACATGTCAAGGAAGCTGCCTTTTAATCAGGGATAACCTGGATACCTTGCCACATGTGTCTGGGTCCATAAGATCTTGAAAAAAGTTCTGTACTTTCTGACTGTAGGCCTGCTTTGCTGTTTTTATAGCACGTCGCAAATCAGCTCTTGCTATAGTAAGTGCTGCCACATCGTCTGATTTAAAAGTGGCGTTTCTCACCTTCAACATACCTCCTAAGACATCCAAGGTTTCTCATTTGCCCACATAACAATAGTCTTAAAAACAATTACATCCTCCATACACTTTTGAATATAAGCAGACACAGTAGAAGCATGCTCATTCACATCAGTATGTTGACCATACATTGCAGCCTCTTTAAATATGTTCCAATTTGTGCACCCAAAACAATCTTGTAGAGCTTCCATACCTCCTGCCAGCCACACTCTCACCTGTTTCATAGTTGGTCTCTCTAATTAACAAAGGCTTATTTTCTGGCATAAGCATCACAGAGAGATGATCTGAAGAGCCAGAATGAGGACGAGGGGCAGCCTTAAAAGCTTTCTCAATGTTAGAATAAACTAAATCCAGAGTATTCACACCTCTACTAGCAAAATTCATGTATTGATGGAAATGAGCAAGGGCTGCTTTCAAATCAATCTGATGAAAATCCCCTACCACAATGAAAACCCCCTCTGAATGGATAGTTTGCAAGTCACTGATAGTACAGTAAAGAGCACTCAGGGCTTCACTCTTGTTGGCACCAGGGGTGGGGGGAAATATAAATAGCTATGATTAGAATAACAGTAAATTTTCTTGGCAAGTAAAAGGGCCTACATTTAACAGTCAAACACTAGACGTCAAACATTGACTGGAGACTACCTTAACATTAGTACACCATCTCTCATTAATATAAATGCATACACCCCCACCACAGAATTTTCCACTCAGAACACAGCTCCTCTCCAGCCAAAATGTTGTAAAACCCATCATACTGATGGCATTGTCCAGAATAGATGACTTTAACCATGTCTCTGTCAGGATTATAGCACAGCAGTCTTTCATCTCCTTGTTAGTGGCTAGCTCAAGATTCAGATCATCCATTTTAGTCTCTAAGGAGCGAACATTAGCAAACAAGAGAGATGGGAGTGGCATACCATGCTGATTAGCCCTCAGTTAACTCATATCCCTGCACGACCACACCTCCTTTTTCTTTTTCTTCTTTTTTGATCACAATTCTTCCACCTTTTCCTTAAAGGGCATTGCTCCCACTCGCCCCCAGATCTTGCTGCCACTGCCTCCAGCTCCTCCAAAAACCTTGCTCCCCTTTTCTGGACCTGCCGACAGTCACATCCAATTCCTTCACCCTATAAGTCTCGGGACCTCTCCTCCATCTCCCTCAAAAACAGCCCTGGTTGGTAAAAGAATCCATCGCCATGGCAGCAATCAGATCTTGCTGCTGGCAGAACAATTCCAAACAGCGCAAACAAGTTTTAATGGTTTCACCCACAGTTCCAAAATAGCTAAAAACTCACCATGCCAGTAAAGACTGTCGGTCATATCTTAACTTAGTTAAATTATCTTGTTCAAACACATCAAAACTTTCCAATCCATGAAGCCTATATCCCTTATATCCCTCTAAAAACATGATTCTAATTCTATATATTTTATTTGCATAGACAGAATTTGTAAAGAAAACCAATGTGTTTCTTTCCTATGCCCTCATTTTTGGGTTCTGCCATTCTATTGGGGGGAGGGGGACCTAGGGGTATTCTGCAGTATGTTTCCTTTGCTTTGTTCTATCCTCTTTGAAGTATCTTTTTGGGGTGTGAAAGGAATGCGTCTCCGGCCATCTGCCTTATCTCCAGGCAGATGGGAAGAAGCCGCAGAGAAACCTGACTGCCTTATCAGTTCTTTTCCACATCAACTTAGCACCTATGGATTGGTTCAATTCAAACCTGCCGAATGGACAGTTGGGGTGGGGTTTGAAAGGGTTCTTTTAATGTAACGTTTCATGCAGGAAATCCTTAGATCCTGCCTTACTATCCTGCTATCAATACCTTCCAATAAAAGTTCCTGTTGAGACAATGCAAGTTTCAAGAGTTCTGCTTTCTTGGGAGGATTAACTGAGGCAGGTCCTTACACAATGTTTTAGAAAACTTTCTGTGACATCATTTGGTTTCTAACTCAGATAATATATTGCTTGCTATGGTAATCTATTCCCCTTTTCATGAGTTCTTAGGCATTTCCAAGAGCTGAAAATTTTCATGTGCTGATTTGTGAAGAGAAATATATCTATTTATGTATTTTATCTAACTTAAATTCTAGTGTGTATTTTGGAAATGACTTTATCTAATATTCTTTCCTCTCAGCTATATTTTAGAATTCTATTGGTTGCATACATAATGCTCTATCTTCCTATTTTCTTAACCATGACTACTCTGGAAAGGTGAGGTGGATTAGAGAGAGAGTTGGTTTGGTGCCTAAGAGAGTCTCCCAATTTCTAATCCATCTCAATTACTATGTTAAACCAACTCTCATTTTCATTGGATGTAAACAATCTAGATAGATAGATAGATAGATAGATAGATA
>NW_015386464.1:305287-357440 GCF_001527695.2 Protobothrops mucrosquamatus
GATAGATAGATAGATAGATAGATAGATAACCTTTATTGCCATTTTTTCCCCTGTGGGCACAATGGCACACATTAAAAATGAAATTTAGTTGCTTCTTCTCAAAGTGTACACATACGTAACACATTTAAAACATACTGTATATGTATGTCTATACAACATATATATATAGACCTACACCCTTATGTATAAGTAACATATAAATATTATTCACTGTCCATATTGAATACATACCAGAAGGAGGAAGCTTTAGAGTTCACAAAGTTAATACTGTATTGAACTCTAAAGCTTCCTCCTTCTGTTATGTATCACAGTTGTTCCTGTTTTTTCTGAGACCAGCTTGAAAATATGACCTTCTTATTTTAATTAGTATTCATATGCATATTTATATATCCTTTAAAATACTAAAAATGCAAATCCTGGGCATCATATTAACCAAATTAGAAAGAAAAACGAACACCAGGATATAATAAACCAGACAGTTTAATGTAAACAAGCCTGTGGTTAAAAAGAGTCACTAAGCTTTCGTCGGCCAAACTGCCGACGTCATCAGAGTTGGAGTAAAAGAAGATCTGGGAGCCAGCTCATATAACCTCCTGCCTCTGCACCCGGCTCCTTGAGTGCGTCATCGGCCCTTGATTGTACTCATCCGTACGGCACTGAGTTATTCTGCATCTGGCAACCTGTCTTTGGCCCCACTGGTTGTTTTACGATCCTCAAGTGCTCTTCTGGCGCGTGTGCAAGCGCCTGGAGAGCGGCTGTCAACATGTCCCTGCACCTGTTCTCCTTCCCCTCCCATCCTGGGGAGATCTTGAATGTTGTATCTCATGCTGCGATTCAGGCCCACTATCGGGCTATTATCCTTCCCCACCCCCAAGGGGGAAGACGGAGAGCAGAAATGCCGGAACAGCCGCTCTTTGCAGGACTGGGGTGGGGGAGTTACGGGCGGGATGACAACGGCCTTGGGGGTGGGGAAGGATAATAGCCTAGGCTTAATCCTAACCAGTGTGATGTTTGGGTCTAACCGCAGGGCAATGGGAGGCCCCTTGTATGAACCAAGCTCTGAACTAAACACATCCATAAACTCTCTGCAGACTTCTGCAATTCCTGGAGTCTGCATGCTGTGTAGGCCAGTTACCTGGATTCCCAGGGCCTCGAACCAATCGAGTCCAATTAGACTCATACGATCACCCCCAACCACCACCACACCTAATAGGCCTTGGAAAGCCTTACGCTGCACTTTGAGCGTGGCTTCTCCAAGTACACTAACCCTTGAATTTTGAAAGTCAGTAAGAATTAAGTTCGATGGCCTGAGTTTGACTCGAAGGCCACTACTGCTGCAAATCCTTTAAAAGGTATTGTGTGAAATGATCGATAGAGCGGTCCCGGTGTCCAGCTCCATCGATAAGGGAACCCCTTGTAACTTCACATCAATGCGAAGTTTCTTTTTAAGGGGCTTGTGTGTCCCTGTCTGCAAAATGCTTCTACACGACGCACAGAAACCCACCCTGTTTTGGCTGGGGACCCTGGTACCTTTCTGAAGGAATTTTTCCCGAGGTTGCACCTGCTGGGGACCCAAACAGTGGCAATGTGGCCTTGCTTACCACATGCCCAACAAATGGTGGAGCAGAACCGGCAGTCCGTGTGCGTGTGGCATCCTCCGCAACCGAGACACTAAAGGGCTACTGGGGCCTTGTCTGCTTTCTCTCGTGGCCTTCTTACTGCAGGCTGGTGAAGTCTGTCCATCTCTTCTTCAGGATCCAGGTCTGAAACCTCTTGAGCGACCTCTTGATGGACGGTCGCGACGGCTGGAGCGTTTCTGGCAAGCCGTAAGGCCTTCACAGCACCGCCTACTGCTTCTTCAGCTGCAACTTCGTGCAAGACATCTTGGAAAGTGACTTCAGCTTTAGCAAAGATTTTTTGTTGCAGCTCTCTGCTTCTCAGGCCGCAGACAAAGCAGTCTCGTAAGTGTTCTTCCAGGTCCTTGAATTCACAAGGCCTGGCAGCTTGTCTCAAGGCAGCGATGAATTCGGCAGCAGACTCACCCGCTTCTGGTCCCTCTGCTCAAAAGCATGCCTCCACGCAATCACAGACAGTTTTGGATGGAAGTGATCCTTCAGCATGTTTTTTAAGTCTGTGTAGGTGACAGACTCTAGCGGTGCAGGGGCTACCAGGTTTTCGGCAGGCCTTTTATAGTCTCCCAAACCCGCCAATATAAAAGAACCTCTTTTCGTGCCTTGCGCACAAGTCAGGCGCCAGCCAGTCTGGTCCCGGGCAGCTTTTCGGTTGCCCGGGACCATTTGCAACATTTCTGGGCCTGCTGAATTGCTTCAGCAGGCCCAGGACACAACAGAAAGCATCCTGCTACATTATAGTTCCAAATTCAACAACCAAATATTGTTGCTATTGTTGCTTGTTAGTCAAGAATTTACATTGGAATTTGTTTCAAAGTGTGTGAAATGCTGATTTTTTTTTTCAATTGTAATTTCAACTTGTGAACATACAAGTCTGTATCTGATGTATTTAGAACAAGATCAGGTTGCAAACTTCTTTATACAGTATTGTAATTATAGGATAATGCTATGTTATGAATGTACAATATGTTTTATCATTTGTGCTTATAGTGTAAGCACATTCTAGATACCACAGTACAATAGCAAGAGATTTATTGGAGGTCACATCACCGCATCAGATTGTTTTTTAGTCCAATAAATATGGGGACTCCCAGACTACTCTGGGGAAATTTCTAAGTATGAACACTGCATCTTCTGCTATAATCTTAGTTTGACTGTGGGAAAGTGAAATTAATACTATTATTCTTGAGTGTTGCCTCTTGTCAAGGGGAGCCCATAATACCTCTTACTATAGGGCTTTGGGGAGTGAAAAAAACCCTGGGAGATGATTATACACAGGTAGTGCAAGTTTCACAGTAAATATAATAATACCTCTGGCAGTATGCATAATCACACCTACTGTTTGATAGTGAAGAGGGAAAAGTAGCATTTATTTGAATAGAGTAGGCACATAGCTTGATAATTTTGATTCTGTAAATACAGAGCATCCAAAGGCAAGGGAAGCCTATGGACTTGATTTATTAGTTATGGCATTATTTGGACAGGATTGCCTAGGCCTACCTATGTCTGATTCATGGCTTAATGATCTCATGACTGTATTGCAACAATGCATTCTATATGGGTTTGCTCGTGAAGTTAATTGGACTAGTGCTGAAAATGATATAGTGGCATATAAGACTGGATTTCAAAATATTACTGAATGCAACCAAATATTCAAGAGATTGCTTACTCAGTATCATCAAATCCCTGAACTAAGCAGTAATACAGGACTTAGAACTTCTAAACCGTGTTAAACTGTTTTCTTCATTAAACCCCACCCCCATCCCCTTGGTTTAATTTTAGTTTTCTTGTATTTTAGGGTGCTTTCTGGAGGAAGAGGAAAAAATACAATAACATACCTGGCCACAAGAAATTTGGTTATTACAAAACATGCTATCACAAATCATGTAGTGGTACACCACTACAACTATTAGCTGATTGAATATCTAATATTTAAATATAATCTTTTAAATAACCTGTTTTATATGTCCTCAATGTCAACTATGGCTCTGGTGTTATAAATAGTGTTTTCCAAAAGGAACATAGTATAGTAACCCAGAAGAAATTCTCTCTTTCTGCTGTAATCAACATTCACTCCAGAAACATTTTTCTTTTTTACAGAGCAGAGATTTTAGACAAGGGACTGTCACACGGGGTGCAACAGCCCATCCATCACACAAGTTAAAATCTACCCACTCCAGTGTTCTGACTTCTCATCATTCATAGGATACAGTACCTATTTAGATAAATGAACTACAGAAATACTGTGTTAAATTTGTCCTTATAAATTAAAAACATGCTGTTGTCATCTTTTTGAGTTTCATTGTGTTGTATGCATGATTACATAAACATTATAATTTAATCAGTGCTAGCCAGGTATCCAGAGAATCTGAACACTTCAAGCACAATGCTGAGATCATCTCTGAAGAGTAATGAGCTGATATATGCTTTTGTATCCTGCTCTGTAGATTGCTTAACTAGTAGAAATAGGAAGAGTGAAAAATACACTCTAGGTATACATTTGTTGCTATTACATTTCAAGCCTTTGGTGCCATAGATCAGGGCTTTTCAACCAGTGGTACGGGTACCACCTGTGGTACATTGGCACCTGGCAGGTGGTATGCGACCATCCTAGAAAAGTGGTAGTGGGGGGGGGGGAATGAGCTGAACCTGTGGCAGCACCGCACAAGCCTGAGCGAGAGATGGCTGGAGCTGCAGGACTGTCAGGGCTCAGCGGAAGCGCCAGGATCAGTGCCGCTTTCCAGCTGAAGCTGGAAACGATCAGATGGAATGTTGCAGCATTTCCAGGGTCTTGTGATTTACATTCAGATGCTTGGCAACTGATTCATATTTATGATGGTCACAGTGTCCCAGAGTCATGTGAAGTGACCAAAACCTGCTGCAACCACCCAGCAGACGGTCGGAATAAAAACCAAACACCCCCACCCCACCTTTGCTGCCAATCCCCAACAGAAATGTTCACAACAATGAAAACCTCGGACAGGAGGAAGAGCGCCCCCTGGTGGGCAGACAGGTGTCCTGCTCGGCTGTGGCTTGGGGGGTACTTTTTCAGTGCCATTGTAACTTCGAACAGTCATTAAGCGAACTGTTGTAAGTCGAGGACTACCTGTACTTTATCACTTTTTTCCTTTTTTTGTTTTTTTTTGGTCATCAGGTTTTTGACACCTTGCTAGGCGACTGGTGGTACTCGGATATTGCCATATCCTAAAAGTGGTACAATGGGTGAAAAGGTTGAAAAGCCCTGCCATAGATAATGGAGCACATGATTTTCTTTTCTCCCTTCTCTTCTTCATTCTTTTACATCCTTTTTTATGCTTTTACTCCTCAAAAAAACCCCTGTTTTTGTTTTGTTTTGTTTTAAAAATTTCTTATTCCAAACATCCACAAAGGAGAAGACAGGTTTTTTTTCCCTTTTGTGAATGTTACTGTAAATTTTTTAAAAAAATTGAAATATTTTAAGAGCATTTTGAAATAAGGTATCAGGCTTCTTTTGGATAGTGATTTGTAAATGTTGTGTGATACTCTCACTCTCCATGGATCTATATTAATTTTGTTATTATATTTGTTTAAATGTTAACAATGGGTTATCTTTCCTAAAGAATGATCAATATATTTTCCTTACAATTACCGTATCTATAGTTTGATTTGTAACCATGGAGGGGAAAACAAGTGAATAGAGATGATTACAATGTTAAGCCAGTGAATGAAATTATTGCTTTACTAGAACTACTTGATGAGTAGAATTATTGAAATAACAAATAATTCCACAGTCGTGTTATCTGATGTGTTTAGATATGAAGCATGAGAATCTGATGCGACTAATGCTTGTTGAGTTAATTTTGTGACTATTACAGGTTTTCAGCTCGTAAAGTCTAATGAAAACCATGAGGTCTTATTAATTAGCAGCTTGTGAACACACTTCAGTTTGCAATATAAAAGAGCAATAATAGGTTGAACAGAAAAGGCATTTCAGTCTTCCTGTGTTTCATGTGAAAGCAATTTGTTATTCTTTTTAATTTGTTGCAGAAAGTAATTAGAAATAATTTTAGAACATGAAATTCAAAAGTGGTCTCTTTGGAATGCTGTCAGCATTTCAGGATACAAACTCATGTCTAACCTTATTAATGATCTCATATATATGCTATAAAGTTTCTAAAATTCTGGACCTAGCAAAACATCATACAGTGGCTGAGTATGTTTATAGCATACGTCAGCTTTTTATACTCACTTACTTTGATATATTACTTCAATGCTGTATCATTATACAGCTAACCATCTTATTTTACAGATGAAATAATTAACATATGAAAATATTCACCTACAAATGATTTTTTTATATTTACAATCCTTAAAGAGGAGTTATATAAATTATAGGAATAGTCATTAGTCTTTCTTTAATTTACTTCATTTGTAATGTTCAAAATAAGACAATATTTGCATATTACATGACAATGGATAACTGTTTTTAATTAGGAAAGGATCCTTTTCTGATTAGGAAAGGATTCATTAATTCCCTATTTTAATGGAAAATGGATGTTAGCAGAAAATAAAATAGGTTCAAACATTTCCCTTTCTGTAGTCCTTATGATCCTCTTGAAATCCCTTTCTCAAAGTTTCACATGCCATAAGATATATAGGGTTTTACTTCTCTAATTTATAATGATTAAGATTCATTCTTCTGTGTCTGACTGTAGAAATGAAAAAAGGACTTATGAATCTATCACACATCTTCCATTAATTCATAATCTTTTTTAATGAACAATATTAAGTTGAAGAAAACATCATTTTCTTCTCCTTAGTCCTTTAATGAATGTACCAAAATTTCTAATAAAATGTTTTTTATTGATTGATTTTAGTTTTGAGGCCACTCTACTCAAAGGTATGAGTGGTTTCAGATCAAAACAGATCACATATTAAAAGAAAATCATGATTGCCTGGAAGAATAATACAACCTGCTATAAACCAAACATAACTAAAGGAGTCTCCACGAGAACTCTGGGACAACAATCAGCTTTTAGTAATTTCCTGAACATCATAATGGTGACAGCTGCATATGCTTAAACTAACAGGAATCAGGAATTTCATTAATCAAGATTTTTGCTAATTAGTGTCCTAGATTTGGGGAAAGTATTTTCAACTTCCACAACTGGAGAATATTTATTGACTTCATATGTACAAAATATTTCTGAAGAAGGTAATTGGAACAATTGGAGATTTTAAGAAAAGAATTTTGTATTAAAACACAATGTCCAGAATTTATTAACTTTTAATAAATGATATAGGTGATTCATACATTTTCTATATTTTATGAAACTGATTGTTCTAGGGGAAAAAAGCAACAGAAAATGCTTCTTATCTATATACGTCAGCATCCATATTTTAAAGAATCATCTCTTTTCATTTTCTCTGAAAATACTTCATAGGTGATGCAGTACATCATAGAGAATATATGATTAAAAAGTACTCTTAGATTGAGAAGGTTAAAGCATAGGCGCATAGGTGAGGGTGCCGTGATAGTGACAATATTTAGAGGAAATACGGAATTTAATCTCATTATTATGACCGTTATAAAATCACAGACATTAGCTTAATCAATTCTTTGCAGCAAAGTTAACACTTGTCAAATATGACCCATTGGATACAGGATTTGAATTGTGACAGTAGCAGAAAAATTAGTATGTAGGATATAAATTAAAAAAGATTAGCAGGGGGGTGGACTGGATGACCTCCAAGGTCCCTTCCAACTTTATTATTATTATTATTATTATTATTATTATTATTATTATTATTATTATTATTATTATTATAGATTTATACAATTCAATAAAGAAAATATATTTCTTAAATTAACAGATTTTTAATACAGTTTGCATGAGGATATTTAAAATATTTTTAGATAATTATTTTATTTATTTATTAGGTTTGTGGTTCTTGACAAGATTAACCAAAGGAGATACTGATGCTCTGCTGCTTGTCAGATTTTGCACATTTTATCTAAAAATAAAAAGATTAATTTGATAATACAGTTAAAATAAAAAAGGTTCTTCCAGTAAGCAACATTGTCTTCAATTGGATGAATGGATGATATTTAATTCTATGTAGAAAAATAATGTTAAAAATAAATCCAACAAAGTCAGAAAAGCAATTAAATTTCTTTAGATCCAAATGATTCATAAATGTCTAGTACAAGTGTTTGTCTTATACCAGACATAAATCTTCAGAAGAAAGCATTATTATAGATACAATTTGGATCACTAGAAGAAACCCTCTTTTCTCAAATGCGGTACAAAACATCATAAACTGCACAAGCCAAAAATATTAACTTACAACAAATTTAATATTGCCAGGCTGCAATATTCCAGGTGGCTGTTATATGGCAACCAATTATCTACTGTACAAAAGTACGTATAGTCAAGGCCATGGTTTTCCCAGTTGCAATGTATGGCTGTGAAAGTTGGACCATAAGAAAGGCTGAGTGCCAAAGAATTGAGGCCTTTGAACTATGGTGCTGGAGAAGACTCCTGCGAGTCCCCTGGACTGCAAGGTGATCAAACTGGTCAGTCCTAGAGATCAACCCTGACTGCTCTTTAGAAGGCCAGATCCTGAAGTTGAAACTCAAGTACTTTGGCCACCTAATGAGAAGGAAGGACTCACTGGAGAAGAGCCTAAGGCTGGGAAAAATTGAGGGCAATAGAAGAAGGGGACAACAGAGAATGAGGTGGCTGGATGGAGTCACCGAAGCAGTAGGCATGAGCTTAAATGGACTCCAGAAGACAGTAGAGGACAGGAAGACCTAGAGGAACGTTGTCCATGGGGTTGCAATGGGTCAAACTTCGCAACTAACAGCAAGCAGTCCAGATTTTGGCCCTGATATGGTAGCCTTTCAAATAATAACTTATCAACTTCTTCCCTTTCCTGACTGTTCCTGTTCGATCAGTTCCATAGACTCCTGTCTGGACATCACACACCCTGAAAGCGCTTTTCAAGCTTGGCAACTTATAAAATGTGTGGACTTCAAGTCCCAGAATTCCCGAGAATTGAAATTCACACATCTTAAAAGTTGCCAGGTTGAAATATCTCATTATTCATTCAAAACTGGGACTACGATTCCCTCAGAGGTTATGTTTCTTTTTCTTCCATACTGAATGTTTCGGGAAAAAGAGAACGACTAAAAATAGGATTAGGAACACCGTCACCCACCCTTCATTACGCCAGTCCCACTGAACTATTTCGAACTGCAGTCACTCCCGCCTATAATTGCTTTCTCGCGTTTCGAAGTTGACACATCTCGCGATACTTTCTCAGTGCGATTGCGCCGTATTGAAAAGTGAGGAATACAAGAGTACCCAGTCGCGTTGAATTTCAAGTTTCTTCTCAATGGATTTTGTTTTCCAAGAATACCTGTTACAGCGCTGCTCAGGAACTCTCGAGTACACGAAGAAATATGAATACTAGAACAAAGCAGTTTAAACTGCATCAAAATAAAAAAAGGAAACCTTTTGCTTGCTTCCTCCCCTGCAGAGTTCGTACTTTGGGAGGTGGAGTGACTTCTGCTTCGTACAGCTTTGTGAAAACGAAGATTGTGCTGGTTGAATTGCTGTTTAAATGCACAGGGACCTAGGCAAAGGTACATTTAAGCTTCACAGTGGGGTAGGATCACATGCTTTTAAAAATATGAGTAATACTTTTAAGGAATAGATTTTTTTCCTGTCACCTACAATGCTGGATATGTCTGGAAATTCTAAAGAATTCTCTTGTATTCGTTTAACCTGCAAAACAGGTTACTATTTGATGCTGCAGACTAATTCCCCTACCTATCCAAATTGCACTTGCCATTATTTAAAACACACACATACGCAAGAAATAAAATAGAATTTCGGCAGAAAACTGGCTTCTTTTCTCGACACCCATTCGCTCCAAGAAGGGACAAAAAGCCTAAACGCGATCCTTCGTCTAGCACCGCTGAACTCCACCACTCCTTCCCCGCACCTAGACAACCGCTGGCCACGCAATCGGAAATGACGGCTGTGGGGAGTTCTTGGAGCTTTTCTTTTAACTCTCTGAAAAAGAGGCGGAGACACCCGGCTAGGCTCCTCCTCCAAGGCCTCAGCCGGGCGGCCGAGGCTGAATTCCTCTGCCTGGTGCGGCCCGGCCCGGGCGGGGCCAGACTGGATCCCGGAAACGCTTCCCGACCGTGCCCAGCGCTCTGGCCCACCCCTTCCCTCCGCCCCCGCCGCTACCACCCGGAGACGCCCCCTCGCCGCACGCAGACGGGAAGGGGGGCCCGCCCCGCCCCCACGAAGCCAGGGGGGCCTGGCCGCCTCAGCTGCCCCCGCGGAAGGGGGCCGACTGGATGGGAATCGCGAGATGATTGTGCTGGAAGCGGCCCCCCCGCGAGCGGTGAGAGGGCGAAGGCCCCGGGGAGAGTTCGGCATGGGTCTGTCCGCCTGTGCAGCGCGCGCGCGCTGGCGCGCACGTAACGAGCGGGTTGTTGGCAGAGCTTGACAAGCGGAGGGGAAGGAAGGGGGGGCGCTGTGGCTGGCTGGGCGCCTGTTAAGTGGGAGGTGTCCAGGAGAGGTCAAAGCGGTGGGCTTTTGGGGGGAGGAGTTGTGGTAACAGTCAGGGCGGGATTATGTTGTGATCTGAAGGGGGGGGAGGTGCACACCCCTATGCACAAAAGCGTACACACGCAAGAAAAGGCAGCTGTAGCACAAAAGTAACAACCCTGCGTTAAAATCTTGTATGGAGAGGCGTATTAAGGGTGTTATTAACGAAAGAAAATGATCAACTTCATCTACTAGTTTTACAAATCATTCCAATGCTGGTTTTTCTAGAGAGGTACTGGTTGTATAAGAAGGATCAGCTTTAACCAAGCCAGATGATTGGTAGAGAATTACTCCTTGAGGCCTATAATTAAGGGTCAGTATTAAAGAGTCATATGATTTATCCCGCTTGCAGCCACCCTCACTTTAGAATAGTTTTCTTGGACTGGATCTTTTGGGATCTGGTTCTCAACCCATTACAGCATTTCAGTTGGATAGAAAGGCAAAACTTTAAGAAGGCTGTGAGAACTGTGCACTTCTTTCCACATCTATACATATTTCTAAACTTTTGGCCGTTTTTTGGAGTTTGGGTTGCTTAGATAGGGCACACCTATTATCCATGCATTTGTGTAATAGAGGTGTGATAATGCCACCACTAAAGCATTGAAACTGTTGTAAGTATTTGCAAGTTTAATTGCTGCTGCTTCCTTCGAAATGTGCTCTCAGCATGGTCACTGCAGTATGATGCTGCTGCTTTGATTTGGCAGCTTTGGAAATAGAGATCACAAGTGAGAGCAAGGTTTGCAGTATATTTATATTTTTGCTGAATTCTAAATAATTTTGATTATTTTATTCCTTTATTGTTTGCTAGAGCATGCCAATCC
The DNA here is from genome assembly GCF_001527695.2 of Protobothrops mucrosquamatus. Taxonomy (NCBI): domain Eukaryota; kingdom Metazoa; phylum Chordata; class Lepidosauria; order Squamata; family Viperidae; genus Protobothrops; species Protobothrops mucrosquamatus. The sequence goes on from NW_015386464.1 coordinate 316,346, forward strand.
AGAGTAGATTATAAAAATGTTTTTGTAATACCTTTATATTTGTGGTATTCTAGGTCTTATTCCTAATTATGTATTCTGATATAATTAAAAACAGCATGGTAACCTTACTGCATGAGGAACTGAGTGTACAGAGAACCTGTTCCACCACAGAGGGCAGTCTGTGTAGTTTTGGGGGTCTTTTTCATCTTAAGCTTTGCAACAGAACTATGTAAAAACTTTATCTAGTCCTACATATTTATGCTCTTTATATATGATGAGAGTAGAAATTAAACAGGTAATGCTAACTTCCTACTGTAGTAATACTGTTTTTTTTACATAAAATGTTTAAATAGGAAAACAATATGCATTATTTTCAGTGTTTTCTTAATAGACTAGTTCTTGTCTTGAAAAATATTTATTTCCTTCTTTTCTTAAATAGTATTTTATAAAACAAGACTGGCAGACAAATAAAAATCCTGCGTTATGATATTTGTTTTTTATGGTAAGATATTAAAATGTGCGTATTTGACATTTGAGAATTAGTTTGGTTAAGGTATCAGGCTATAAAACAAGGCTATAAAACCAGGAAAACATGAGTTGCTTTAGGCATGAAGCTTGGTAACTTGGGGCCAGTCACCTTTTTAAAGGCTCCAGTAAAAGACAATGGTGCACCACTTCCAAAATATTGCCAAGAAAACGGCATGGATTTATTCATGCAATCACCAGAAGTCAAGGCACAAAATATTATACTGACATTTAAGCAAATGCTAGCTGGAATGATAACTGTATTTTATAGTGGGAATGTATTGACATGGTAATGTTATTCCTTCACCAGATGTAATGATATTGGAACAACAGGCAGTTTTTTAAAAAAGAACTTTCAGTAAATACCATTGGATATTATGTAAATTCAATAGATTTATCAATGACTATTAATATCAAGTCATAGACCCCTTATGTTCAGAAATAGTATATCTGCAGCATTCAGATGCTGGGATAAAAGGAGTGATCAAAGTGCTTCTGTAATAACTTGGAGCACTTGGTTGATAGTGATTACGGTGCTAGGTTTTATAATTAGATCCAACATTGGCATTAATAATACAGATAGTCTTCGACTTATCACCATAATTGAGCCAAAAAATTATGTTGCTATGTGAGACATTTGTTAAGTGAATTTTGCTCCATTTTACGAGCTTTCTTGCCACATTTGTTAAGCGAATCACTGCAGTTATTAAGTTAGTAACATGGTTCTTAAGTGTATCTGTTTTCCCCATTAACTTTGCTTGTCAGAAAGTTGCAAAAGGTGATCACATGACCCTGGGACACCCGCAACCATCATAAATATGAGTCAGTTGCCAAGCACCTGAATTTTGATCATGTGACCATGATGCTACAGTTGTAAGTGTGAAAAATTGTCACAAGTCATTTTTGTCAGTGCCATTGTAACTTCGAACGGTCACTAAATAAATTTGAAAATCAAGGACTGCTTAGCTGTTCTTGTAGATTAAACAAATTTATTCTTTTGTGTCTTTTACACAGAGACACATACATATAACCACACCAACACTTGCAAAGCAAATTAGGGATAGGGAATAACTTTATTTTAGCTTTATAAACATATTCTAATGGCTGATTCTGTAGTGCCAAATTAATGAGCCATTAAATTTATTTGCTAGCATCTTAACCTATTTCATAGAGAATTATTAATGGTGATCACTGTACTGGAAATATCCCATAAATGACAGTTAGTACCTGTATGGTTATGGATTTATGAGGCAATACCCAATGTAAAAATTATAGTGGAAGTTTAGTATCCTCCAGAAATACATAGAGTGATAGTGCTAATTAAGAATAATGTTGATTTTTTTTGAGGAAAAAGGTGTGGAAACTTTTATGTAAATTAAGGCACTATATAAAAAGAAATTTACATATTAATATTTCCAGTTTGATTAGGAAATTTTCAGATTGATAACATTATTTTCTTTTACATATTTACCAAAGATAATAGTTTAACAATGTTAATCCATTCAGCTTGCATTTGCAATTTGCAGCTTATTATTGACAATTAATTTACAGAACAGAAAATTATTTGTAGAAAGAATTAAACACGATAAAATGTTCAGCCTGACATTTCTTTAAAATATAGCCTTCCTTAAACTAAATAATCTTCTAATTACCTTTTTTGTATGTACTACTTTAGCCCTGTGTCATTTGTTGTTGTTTTTCTTTTTTAGCAAAGAATTACTGGCAAGCAGGGAGATTTAATAGTACCTATTAACTGGTCAATGGCAAGCCCTTTATAAGCCTTCTGATTTGTAGTGTAACTCATAGGAAAGCAATGCATCCTTCCATTTTTAGGGGGTTACAGTGAAGACCAATTAACATACTTTGTTTTGCATTCTGAGAAGGTTGATTTTAGAGAGCTGTATGTGTGTACATACAGGAATAACTTCTTTCAAATAATTGGAAGCATTTTTATTCTACATATCTTATTTTTATTTATTGAAATTTATTAGCTTCCTTTATATGCTGTTTTTTGCACAGAGCATCCTTCTGTCACTTAATAATGTACTAAAATGGCTTAATTTGGATTAAAATTAATAATTGTATAATCATACAATTAATCATACAATACATAAATACATACAATACAATAAATTATATGATTAATTGAATTATCATACATGTTGAAAAACAGCTGGTATGTAGAATCTTTTAAAGTCTTTGGTGGTATGAATGACCATCTTTATAGATCTAGGTTTTTTTCAGAGGAGATATTTCTTTCTTCCTATTCAGTTAAGTGATATACTCCATGGCTTTGAATAGGGCATAAAAAGTAGGGTGATGAAAATTATGAATTACCAAGATTCTCCAAGGTAATAAGTTCTTTGCAATGGTAGTGGGTCATTTTTTCTCTCTCAGAAGGGTAGAAAAAGGTTGTTGTGCTCAACAACAGCAGAAATGGCCTAAAAACCTGTGATCTGAGTTTGGGGGCATAGGATTTCTTTTTTCTTTCCTGTCTCCCTCTACTATCGAAATAAATGTATGAAGATGGAAAATTTCTCCATTCATTTGTATAAGGCAAAATAGTGCCTACAGATACTATGTTCATGATCTCAATCATAGATAATATTTGTATGCTTAGATCTCTTTGTATTTAAATTGCTATCTTAATCAGTTATACATATTTTTATACTACTGGACTTGAAAACCAGATACTTTGCGATGGTTTTCCTATAAGATGATAATTGCAATATTGTTGTAAAATTCCACATTTGAACATTGATGAAGGTTAATTCAAGAACTATTTATTGATGTTTATCTTTCTGATAGTCAAAACATTGCACGTTGATATGAGACACAGATTATTGTCTGGAAAGAATCTGCATTAAAATATTATGTAGTTGTTGACAGTGTTGGGCTTCAGGTTTTAGTGACCACAATCTAGAGAACAGATTTCCTAACGTTATGCCAACAACTGTGGTTGGCATCTTCAGAAAAATAAAACCTTTTATCCTTATTAGTTTTGAATCATGGATGTAAAGAGAAGTCTGGTTCAAATGTTCATGCTAAAAGAAGTATAATATGAGAATTTAGTGTCCACCCAGATGTCTCTCTGCCCTGCATTAAGGGATTACATGGTCAGAAAGTGAGTGTCAACCCTTTTTTGAGGCTAAAAGGGAAAAAAAAAATCTTTAAATGTAATCTTGTTGTGAGAATTGTAAACATTCACTTTAGGTGTGTGTATTTATGGGTATTCATTGTGGCATTAAATGTGGATAAGATTTTATAAACTAGGTTGAGGTGAAGTGTTAGTATACTATTCTGTATTCTGTATCATTTTTATTTATTACGTTGTTTCTCATTTTATTATCTTTTTTTTGTAGAAGATGTATGAAGCATCCAAAGATCATAATTGCTGGAAAGTTTATTGACTGCTATTTCCTGAAAGTCCCGAAATTTAACATTAATCTGGCATGGCTCAGGGAAGCCAGCAGTTAGATATGCAGGTACTCCATGACCTCCGGCAACGTTTTCCTGAGATTCCTGAAAGTGTGGTGTCTCAGTGCATGCTCCAGGTAGGTGTTGGTTGAACCAACATTAGTTTCTCTTTGAAGTAGTAGATAAGGGTAACCTAACAAGATCCAAGGATAACTTTTCAGGAACAAAAAGAATATGGAAAAAACTGGGACAGTGGATTATAGGAGATGAGAATAAGAACGAATATAGTCAAAGTTGGTTATTTTAGCCAATTTTCATTAATCTTGTTATACTTTTAGAAAACAGTTTCCTTCTTCTCCCTTTCTTTTTTTTTCTTTTACAAATAATTCGATTAGGCTCAATTTAATTAAAAATAAAAGTATAACTAAATAGCATGGGCATAGCTAGAAATTTATATCCTACCAAAATCAGTGGGGATAAATTCATTCTTAAGTTCTAAATCTTCAAGATTGGTAGAAGCACCTTGATACGTTCAGCTTTTGTTCTTGAAAGTATTTTCCATCCTATATTTTCTTCCTATACAATTTATTTTCTTCCATTGCACTATTAGTTTCATTTACATTTATGAAATGGAATACTGTGTGCAGAATACAAAATTCCCAGTGGGAAAAGAATTATTCTGTTAGAAAACTCAAGCCTTAATTATTTCAGTTTCCACGTACATCTCCCATATCTGCTTTCCTATTTATCCCAAGCTGTAGTAGAAGGAGTAGGTAACATTCTAGTTCATTCATTGAATAACACAAATTATATATTCTGGTTTTGGGGAAGCTTTTTAGCTAACAAGGTTTGGAGAAGTAACACCTGTTTTACAAAACTTTTAAGAAGAATTAATGAGATATTTTGTAGCTGCATATATTTCAAGGCTGTAAGAAAGTTTATCTAGATGGTGATTGACAAATAATGCTTGTAATGTTTGTGGAAGATCTCTTACATCTTGGAAGATTTATTTATATATGACTCTACCTAAGCAAATTTAAGTTAATCAAAATTACAAGTTTAAGTTATAACTTAAAGTAACAACCTTAACAAATATAATATTGAAGAGTAAGATAGATTGTTGTACTATAGTTTCTAAAACTTGCTCCATAATGTAGAACACCAGCATGTATTATTTCTTCTAGAACAACAACAATCTTGATGCTTGTTGTCGAATTCTTGCACAAGAGAGCAACAAATACCTATATATGGAATATCACAGCCCAGATGACACCCGAGTGAACAGGAATCGTCTTTTGCATATTAACCTTGGCATCCATCCTCATACTAACTATGGAGGAGATGGATCTCAACTTAATGGTGGTCGTACACTGGTACATAGTTCAAGTGATGGACATATTGATCCACAGTGCACTCCAGGCAAACAGCTGATCTGTTTAGTCCAAGAACCACATTCTGCTCCTGCTGTTGTTGCAGCTTCTCCAAACTATAATCCTTTTTTTATGAATGATCAGAATAGAAATGCAGCTACTCCTCCTCCACAGACACCTCAGCAGTCTTCTCCCATACAGCCTGGAATGAATACATCTGCTATGCAAGGTCCTCCTCCTCCTCCATATATGCATATACCTCGGTACAGCACAAATCCTATAACTGTTACAGTTTCACAAAACCTCCCTTCTGGGCAGCCTTTACCGAGAGCTTTACAAATTCTTCCTCAAATTCAAAGTACTCCTTATGGAAGTCCTGGATCACTGTATATTAGGCAGACAACTCAAGGTTCTTCAGGACGACAGACTCCTACTCAAAGTACACAGTGGCATTCACCACCACCAGGTCCAGTTCCACATTATAGTCCACATCCATTACCTGTCTATCCACACCAACAGAGCTATCAGCCTTCTCAGTATTCTCCCAAGCAGCCCCAGATTCCTCAGTCTCCTTTTCGATCACCACCTGCTTCTCAGTGCCCTTCTCCTTTTGGATCGCCTCAACATCAAGTTCAACCCAGCCAATTAGGACATCAAAGTTCCCATGTATTTATGCCTCCTAGTCCTTCAACTGTGCTACCCCATCCATATCAACAAACACCACAGTCATATCAAAAATCAAGTGGACACTCAGTATCTTATCTCCCATATGGTGGACCTACTTTATCTAAAGGCTCCATGAACAAGATAGAAATTACGGTTGAACCACCACAAAGACCTGGGACTACACTTAATAGGAGCCCTTCACCTATAAGTAATCAGCCATCCCAACGGAATCAGCACCCACTATATACACCTGCAACTCCTTCAGGTTCTCCTTCCAGAAGTATAGCAGGTCAGCCTAAACTTCCTTATAGTGTTAATCCTGTATATATAACATATACACAACCAGTTGGACCTTCAGGTATTCTTACACAATCCCCCCGTGTAATGGTATCTCAGCCAAATCCAGCAGTTTTTAAAATCACAGTAGGTCGAGCTCCTGCTGAGAATCTTCTAAATTTAGTGGACCAAGAAGAACATTCTGCAGCACCAGAACCTATCCAGCCCATTTCAGTTGTACCAGGATCTAGAGGCGAAAGAGGAAGGCATAAATACCAGAGAAGTTCCAGCTCTGGATCAGATGACTATGCTTATACTCAAGGTAAGGTCGCTAAGCTTTTTGCTTAATTAAATTCTCAAAATGTTTCCTAAGAATCAAATAATTTGGGCTGTGGTTCATCTTAAATAGCTACGTCCCTAAATACAAATATATCTCCGAATGTATAAGTTAATATGGATAGGTTAATAAAATCATGCCTGTGATTTTTTCTCAAGATGAAAGAAATATACTTCTTTCATTTACCACTTTGAATTCTGCAGCAGTAAAAACGGTGATAAGGTGGGCCTGCTGTGTGATATGGTGATTAAAGTAAGATAACTTAACCTAGCTTAGCCTAGCATAACATAGCATAATACATTATATTGCAAAAATATTGTGTACCACTTAATAGCACAGAAATGAACTAGAAATGGGACTGTCTTGTAATATGACATAACTAAATGGTACCCTAAAAAATCTGACTGTATAAAACTAACATACCATTACATATTTCAGATAAAGGAAGCATAAAATAACCAGTGTAGAGGGTTTTTTAAAAACAACAACATATCGGTAGAAATTAATTGTTTTAATCTTCGATACAGCTTGAGATTTATCAGTATAAATTGCAATATTTATTTAAGTTTTTTTGTACTTATTTGAATTATTTAATATTTTGAGGTACTAGTCCAGGCAATTACCAGGAGTCAACACTGACTTGAAGGCACAAAGAGAAGTATGGCTATGGAAAAGCAGACATTAGTTCATTAAAGTAGAAGGTGGAAGAATAGGACACCTTCTGCTATATAGTAGGCTATATAAGTATAAACTGAATTGGAAAAAAACCCAGAATAAGAATATCTCACAAATGTCTGTTTTTCACTTTGTAGTGAGCTTTCTTCAATAAGTACCTTATATTTTTAGGTACCTAACTCCTTTTTTTCCCCAAAGGGAAAAATTGAAGATTCATTAATGAAGAAAATGGTTAAGATTCAAGGTTGAACCTTTATTCTAAAACAAAAGATAAAGCAGTCAAATAAGCTGTACAATCGGTTGTTGTTATTAATTTACCTTGCTCCAGTTTCTGGTTATTGGAATTCCTTGGATTTATCCTGAGCCACTGATTTTGTGATCTGGAAAGAAAGCTGTTTTTCTAAAGGACATAATGTAACATTCCTTTAATAGGTGGTATTTATCAGTCAAGAGTATTTCAGAGTACATTGTAGATCAGCGACTAAGGTTTCTTCATATACATCTAATTCTTCATTAGTGAAAGGCTAATGAACAAAAATGAGCCAGGTCCCTGAACTGATAATATAGGTGGCCCTTGGTTAACAACCATTCTTTCAGCAATCAAACTTATGGTGGTTCTGAACAGACAGTACTTAAGACAAGTCCTCCAAGTTCATGCTGTTGCTACGCTCCTGCGTTCATATGGTTGTGAGGCGAGTGCTTGGCAACCAGACACATTTCTGACCATTGCAGCATCCTTCAATCATGTGATTGTGGTCTGCAATCTTCCTTTATGGCTTTCCACGAGCAAAGTCAATGAGGAAGCTATCAGGAAGTCTGAATTCACAGTTAGGGAAAGCCCTCACCTAATGACCCACAGTGATTTGTTTAACTGGTGACTTTTGGAACTGCTATCACTAAGCAGTACAGTCATGTGATGTCACACTTTACAATAGCATTACTTATTGATCAAAATTCAGATCCCAGTTTAGCATTGTTAAGTGATTATCTTCATGAGTATGTGAAATAATGAACTTCCTTATGGAGGAATATTATGTCTACAGCTCTTGTTCCTTTCTCATGAAGTATTTGTACCCCAGCATTTGATTGCATGTTTATGTTTGCTTCTGTTTTGAAAAGGTCATTTGTACTGTAGTTACAAGCTGGATTTCTCAATTTTATGCATATTATTCTCTATAATGCATTAGCTTTGCTATTACATCAACGTGCAAGGATGGAGAGGTTAGCAAAGGAGCTGAACTTTGAGAATGAAGAACTTGAGAAACTTAAAGGTGAAGTAAATAATATGGAACATGATCTTATGCAAAGGCGTCTGAGAAGAGTCAGCTGTACAACCTCAATCCCAACAGTAAGCAATTTTTCTATAATTATATTAAAATAAAATTGTTCTTTACTGACAGTATGAATGATTCACTATATTTTAAATTCATCACTTTTCATCCAATATGTAAGTCTCAGTTGAGTTGTTTCAGCAGCTAGGTACAATGTGTTCTCTTAGTTGCCTCATAAGCTTTACCACCTCTTCCAAATTCTGTAATACTATCTCAGGCGTTTGTTGTTGGTTTGGAGTTGTTCTGAAAAGGCATGTCAGCAGTATGTTGTTGCTTCAGGTAAAAGTAGGAAACCCTCATTACAAACAATATTCTAAAACTTAAGGCATCGTAACTGTTGTGATCTTTGGCAAGGCATTGATTGAGAATCAGTGTTTTCTTGGTCTTTCAAAATTATATGCTTGCATGTTCTAGTTTCTTAGTTCTGTAATACTTTTATATTTCTTAAATTCCTTCTCTATCCTAAAATAATACCTTGAGTTGAAGTTCCGATAGAAGATTATTATTTGCCCCAAAAGGGAACGTGGTGGCATAGAGGCTTAATGACGCTGGATGAGCTGAACAATTGCCAGCATTCCGGCAGTTCGAGTCCAGCTCCGCAGAACATGGTGAGCTCCATAGTACCTGCCTATGACCCCCAATGGCCTATATATGACCTCTTCCAACCTGCCCATGTTCCAAAGAGCCTGCCACCAACAACCTGTTTACACCACCTACAACCCAGGCTGGCCTACCTGCTCATGTGAGCTTGGAGTTGTACCACATTGCTTAACAATGGAAACTCAAGACCCAATTGCCATTGTAACCTGAGGACTGCCTATAGGTATTAATAAGAATGCATACATTTTAACATATAAATCAGTAGACAAAATATTGAAAACAGTCATTTTCAATTTGATAAGGAGACTATTAATTAATCTGCCCTTTTCCAGTTCGTGGCTCTTGGAATTCTTTGCTTCTACATTGAGCATTGATTTTTTTTTTGACATGGACACAAAAGCTATCTTTCTAAAGGACATACATTCTCTTATTAGGTGATATTATCAGTAAGGAGGAACTGTAGACTATACTTTTAATTCTCATCTTTTTTGCAATTTATGAATGCACCTCTGATAAAGGAAAAGGATGGGAGAGGTGGGGAGAATTTAAAAGAATTGTGAATAGGCTTCTGGTTGGCTGCATTTATGTGTTTAGTTTAGTTAAATGAATGTGCCAGCTTACTTACTTTCTATTCTTGATTCTCTCTACTAGCCCGAGGAGATGACAAGATTGAGAAGCATGAATAGGCAGCTCCAGATAAATGTAGACTGTACTCAGAAAGAAATTGACCTCCTTCAGTCTAGAGGTAGATGTTTTCAATGATTTTCTGTATCTGAAATGCATTGATTTGGAGCTTTATGTAAGAATTTAAGAGGTATTGGGAATATTATTGTCTTTCCCTATTATATTTGTAGAAAGAAAGATAACCAGATCTATTTTCTTTTTACTAGATGTGTTATTTTGATACTTTAGTTTAAATGTATTTGGGAATACTGATTCTGGCAATATCATTTAAGGGACAAATTGGCAAGCATTCTTTATCATATATGGTCAGTTTCCAGAATAGCAAGGCTGTATGACTTTAAGACACTGTTGTTTGCTTCATTTCAGTATTGTTTCAGGTCAAAAGCACACTTAACCAGTAACTTCTTTTACCTTTTAAACATATGTCCTGTTCAAAATACATTATTTTCTTCTTTTTATTAATAGGCAACTTTGACCTGAAAGCCATGAATAATTTTTATGATAACATAGAGCCTGGTCCTGTTGTACCACCAAAGCCATGTAAAAAAGGTGAGTCACTACACAAATGTTCAGGATGTAGTTTGTTTTTGGTATTTTTTTGCAGAGGGATTCTTATATTAGAAGGAAGGAAATCAAATGTATATGTTTCTTATAGACAAGTATTTTTATAAAGAAAGGCATTATGTCAAGAAATATATGATGCTTTCCATTATTTATATCCCACAGAAGCTTCACACAAAATAACACTTCACCAATTACCTTATGAATTTGCGAAAGTAATGTTGGCAGTTAGAATATTCTCTTGGATTCTCTTTATCTAGCTTTAGGACTTGTGTGGAGAACAGAATAGCAGAGCAGGACAGTTGGCAATGTGAGAACCTAGGTGATTGGTTCTATTATTTATTTATTCAAATTTATTGGCCACCCAAATCTAATGGACTCTGGGCAGCGTACAAAATTAGAAAAAACATAAAAAAACAACTGATAACATTAAATCAGATAGACAGCCCTGTATAAATAATCCGATAAACAATAAAATAAAACAGAGACCTTAACAAATAATAAACATCAAATCCAGACCTGGGACCAAAGCTAGGTTTTCAAATCTTTGCTGAATCCTAGGAGAGAATGTCATCCTTACCTCTGGGATGATGCTGTGAAGAGGATGGTGGTCACAACAGAGAAGGCACACTTCCTATGTCCCACAAGATGACCGGTTAATGGAAGGAACCTAGAGTGCACCTACTCTGCTGAAATGTACTGGGCAGGAAATGTACTGGGCAGGCAGACAAGCAGGCTCTTAGTTATCCAGATGCTACAATTCTGGCATTAAGCCTTATGCCATATATAGCTTTATAGGTCCTCTATCTCATGCATCACATTTCTCTCATTATTTTTGAGTAGAATTTATAGAAATAGTAATTTACTGAATTATAAATATTGTAGCCATGTGGCCATATTGTACAACCTATAATATTTGGAGAGAAAAATAATACAGTTTAAAATATATTAAATATAATTGCTATAAGTCAGTTTGCTGATTATGTTCAAATGAATGGAGACTGTACATTATATATAATCTAAAGTAATTATGCATATATAAATGTTGAATAGTTCACCCTTCTGCAGAAGATACATGATTTTCCAAGCATTATTTTGTGTAGCATTTTCAAAATCTTTAATTAATTAGGGGGAAATATAGTAAATACTTTGTTAGAGTGTAAAATAAAATTTTAAATCAAAATCAGCCTAAAGACATGGTAATTAATATAATTCAGTAACATGTCAGAGTAATGTTCTGGATCATTCTTGATAGGTAAATAACTATGCTTTCAATAGTTATTACGTGGCTAAAGTAAGAATGTTTCATACCCACATTAATAAATTGTTCAAATGCAACACATTATTTCTTAGACACCACTCTAGTATGGGATGTTAAAATACATCTTAGTAATGATTTTGAAATTCAGTCTGGTAGATCTCATACTATCTACCTCAAATGACAAAACTTGGCAGAAAAGAATACGTATAACTCACATAACTTACTATATTTTTACTGGAGGCCAAAACACGTGGACAACAGAATTTATTTTCAAATATTATACTTGGTATGTACTTATAGTATTGGAGACCCAGATTCTAGTTCACGTTCTGGTATAGAAAATTCAGACCAGTCAATCTCTCTGAAATCAACAACGATTATTGTAGTGAAAACAAACAGGCCTTACAGTGTGCTTATACAGTACATGAAGGCCAAATGAAATATTAATACTAATGTTATTATTGGCCTATGATATTTATAGATTTAAAATTATTATGTTTTATAAGAAAAATGATTCTTTGTAGACCATCAAAATAGTTCCAAGCAAGTTCTGCGATCACAGCCAAGAGATGAGGACTTTGAAGGAGCTCCATGGAATTGTGACAGCTGTACTTTCTTGAATCACCCAGCACTGAATCGTTGTGAGCAATGTGAAATGCCGCGGTATGCCTGAATTTATAAAGGTCTACTTTGTATTAAAACAGGCTTTGAGATCTCAGCCATAGATGAAAATGTGGGGGAATCTTTCAGTTCTCTACCAGGTATTTGCCAGCCGGTCATTTTCAATTTTTGAGAGAAAAATCTCCTTTTCATTCATGCTGCACTAAAGATTAGCTTGTGGAGATATTCTCTTATCCCATGGTGGTAAGAAAGTGTGAAAGGATATTCTGAATCCAAAATGGATTTTCTTTGAAGAATGTATGCAGGAAAACAAGTGATTGCTGTTGTTCTAGCCCCCATAATTACATTTGCTGGTTAGTAGTCCTTACATATATTTTTATAAGCATTGAACAATTACTTTGTGAAGTGTTACAGGTATGCAGACAAACTGTGAAGAACCAGAGCTGATCTGGCTACAGCAAGCTGGAAAACAAGAGCTCCCTATGTTTCCAGATTGTAAACTACTGAAAAAAGGGGGAATCAAAGAACAGAAAAGGGTAATCTGAAATGCTGCTTTTTTCAGGGTAAATTAAATCTACACAATTGCTGTTTTGATATTGTGAATCATGGTGAGGAGGGGAAAGTACTGTACAACTTTATTTATAGAGTACAATCAGAAGTGATTTTACAGTCCCTTTTGCTTGTACAGCACTCACCAAGTCATGCTAACACTGGTAATTAAATAATTATACCATATTACACAGGAAAAATAGTGCTGCATGCTTTTATTAGGCCTTTGTGTTTTAAAACTAAAAAGTAAAAGTATGCTTTTATAAATTATGTTCCCTTGAAACTGCTTGACAGTGGAGTGGACATATACCAAATGCAGAACTGTTCCAAATTCTTTTTGGAAAACTTGAGTTCAGCCATTGATAGTATAAGAAATGTTTGCACCCTCTTTTTGGCCTTTTACCTTCCACTTATGTGAAGAATTCATGATGTTTACAGCACAGAAGGTACTTTGTGCCCCCATTCTGATTTAGCTGAAAACCACTAATCAATATAAGCTCTCCAATAAAGTTTATTTGCACATTGTCAGTAAACTAGCTTGTATTAATTAGTATGGGTTTTTGAAATGTTGCACATTGCATTTTGGTGTGATCCTTGGTCAGTTAAAGGGTATAGAGAATCCAGAAATGGTATAGAGAATCCAGAAATTGAATTATACTAGTACCTGTATGAATATGCTAATCATGAATAGGATATTTTTGTGAGTGCTTCAGGATACTGAAATAAAACAGTCTTTTGAATTTGAAGTTGAGTTAAAAATAAAATTGTTTATGAATAATCAGAATTCCTTTTTCACACCGATGAATCACCAGGACAGTAAATTTTACTTCTTACACATTCATGTTACTCTGGATTTTGCAGGATTGCAAAATGGAGAATCATATTTTACTTGTGCATATCTTAGTATTAGTATTACATGTGATACAGTTTCTGTTGAAATTGGAATGTATTGAATGCAATGGATGTTAGTCCATTAAATTCTTAAAGAAACTGTATGGAATCCAGCTTGATTCAATCAGTCAATCAAGTAGAACAATTACATTAACACTCATATTAAGGGTTTTTTAGTTGACTTTTACACTATAACAAATATGACTCTGAGAGGTTAAAAGGGAACTTGTAAGAATTCTGTGTCCCTATTTAAGAGTAAATTTACAGAATTCTTTTCTTTTACCTAGAGAAAAAATTAAGATGTGACGGTGAAAAGACTTTCATGTAAAGTATTCTTTTTATAAGTTATCTATTGAATCACATTTAGATTGTTCCTTAGTATTGGTCATACTTCATGAAGTTTTTAAAACAATCTTAGTCAATACTTAGTCAACTGCTACTATAGGGAAGGAAATTGTACTAAGTTCAGAACATAAATAGCATGTTTGAAGGTATACATGATTTTAGTTGGCAAGGAGATACTTACATATATTGTATGAAAGTTAGGCTGAGTTTATCTTAAGGGATTTTTTTCTGGAATTGGGAAGCACAATCAAAATTTCCATAGAGTTTTGATAAATGAAGACACTTATAGGAACTTAAGGTTTCCCTGTTTTATGTCACGAGCAGGGAGTTTTATGGACATGCTGTGCTGTGTGAATTCAGTACATTTGCATAATGCCCAGGCTAGATTGTGGAATTAATATAAATGTTTAGTGATTTACTCATACTTTCACTATTCGAAGTGGAAGTCAGAGCAGAGTTTGTAGTGGGGAAGATGATAACTAGTAGTCAAGTCAAAACGAAACAAAATGTAATGCTGTCATTTCAGTGGGCAAAAGAATCCTTTTACCTGTTTACTTGTAAATGTCCTTTCAACTGTAATATGAATTGTAGCAATGAAATTAATTTTAATATGTAAGTATTTCATGTGAATCTATTCATGTCTACATGGAAAGTACCCAGAAATAAGTGAATTCAATCAAAATGGATTTAGGTTATGCCAAAATAATTGCTGATTGCCTAAAAAGTTTCATTAACGTCTGGATTCCTTATATTATTTAATACACAAAATGCACTGCAATACATACAAATTCAGAATGTGCGCATCTGAGTGGTGGGATTCTGAGGCCATCATGAATTTTTAAAATGCACTACTTTTTAATAATAGCTGATCTGCCCTTGCCCACGGGCCTTGGATGAATCTGTTTACTAGAAAATCCAAGGATACTTTCTAATTCTCCAAAACCTTTTCTTTATACATGCCTTTTTTGTATTTAATGTTATTAAAATGTATCCTTTCACATGTACAAAGCTCTCCCAATTTTAGTTGATAGAATAGCCTATAGCAAGCCAAAATTAAATCCTGTACTTGATTATTTGATGAAACTATCAAGCTAGCATGTTTGTGTAGGAAGAGAGGGCTAAGAAGAAAAGAGACCCTGTTTTGTAAAATCTGATGGAGATGTGTGTTTCTCTGTGATATGTATGTATTTTTCCTTACGGCAGATGTGTGAAGCAAATATAATTTTTAAAGAGCTGGTCTCGGTCATATTATTAAGTCATGTTTTCTCTCAGTTATTGTATGCTTCAATTATGTACACTTCTTATTTCCCATCCTTTTTGATTGTAAATTTCTTTAAAATCTCTCAGATTTTACAGACTTGGAAATTAGGACAAAATATTTTAATTTTTTTAAAGAATACATGAAAAAATTAAATATTTGGTTATGACTTTGTAATTTACAAGCTTCTAACTTGAGAAACCGTACAGTGTGGTTTAAATGTGAAATAAGTTCACAATATAGCATGGAATAGCAAGATGAGCTGTCAGTCAACCGAAGATTAAAAACATGCACAGAAATAAATGCTTATTATAGTTAACATTGTGTCCATGTGTTATATTTGTTTTTACAAATAACCTTTAAAACTTATCACCTGTGCGAGAAAACTAAATCCTTAATTGGTAGGTTAGTTGAAGTAATGGAGTAGCTTACTCTTTTTTTAAGTTTTTAAAAAATATTTTCTTTAAAGCCTGTACATCTCACCTATATCTTTTGCTCTGTTGAAATCCTGTTAACTTTGTTCACTATAAAACAAAACCAAGCTCTTTCTAAATTGTAAATAGGGTGTTTTCCTACCGTATGGATTTGTGTATGCTGTGAATGAAAACTATTATTGCAAGATAAAATGTATAAGGCATTAAGAGGCTGTGCATGCATGATTTTCCAGATAACATATACTGAGCGCTACAGTTGCCTAAACCCAATAAACTAAGAAAACGTAACATTTTGCTTTTGGTTTTATATATAGCAAGAACTTAGTTTCTTTTAAATCTTTCATCTTAAAATAGAGTATCCTTACAGCTGTATTGCATGTTCTTTTCAAGTATAGATCCTTTTCTTTGATCTCTTTATTGAAATTATTGTCAGCCTTTCTTGCATGTTAAGCCACAAATGGTGGCGTTGTGCAATGGAAAATTAGAATTTTCTGCTTTATTGTCTTCATCTTTTTTAATTCTTTCAGTAAGAATTTATATCGTTAGACAAAGGACAGTTTGCTTTTATGTAGTCACTTAAACAGTTATGGAACTTCATTCAGCCAAGACAATCCATTCAATATTGCTTTAAAAGTTTAGATGATTTTAAGGGGATTTAATGGAATCACTTTAATTTAACAAGTGATTAAGCCTTGTTGCCAACGTGTCCCCCTTCCCTCTGCCTGCAGATAGGAAGCCACTATTTACACAAAGAAAAATTATTTTACAGAAGACAGGAACAGATAAACTGGAATGAACCATCTCATACATTCCTAATGATAGTCCTAGCCATTCAGCTGGTTTTTCTTCATAGAAATAAGCAGGATCAGTGGTAGTGATTTAACCAGATTCAGTGAAAATGCTGGATATCCCTTGAAGCTGTATAGAATGGATTATAGTGATCTCCTTACTGATTTAAAATGTTTGCACTATACTCTGCGCTTCAGCTATGAATATAATTTATTCCAGTAGTAGTTGGGTTCCTAGTGGTGGTTTCCTCTTAAGGGAATCTATAATTAATTCATTAATTAATTAAGAATGAATTAAATGATCCTTGCTGCTCTTTCTAATGCTTTGTGTCCAACATATATGAATTTCCTTAAACATGGTTCCCTCTTTAAAAACAATTGAAGCCTAAGTAACTAACATGTATACCGTAAAATATCTCATCCAGTGTTTAAACAGGTATTTTTGATATTGAAGTAACTTTGTTAAAGTTGTCTGTCGCTTGTGATTTTATGTTATGTCATTATAGTGTTTGTGAACTAAGATATCATATTTTGGTCACTATACAACTTACTTTACAATATATACATACCGTCCTGTTTAGATCAGCTTCAGAAAAGCAAAGTTACTCTAAGTGTATAGAGTGCTAAAATTTCTTGATTCCTTACATATTTTTATTCAGGTATTCAACTTACATGAACTATTTTGTTTTATATGTGAATTTTATTTATATATTCCCTTAGCTTCTTTTAAATGTAGGATATGTCCAGTGCCTCTCCATACACAATTTGCTATCATGGACTCCTTGGACATTTTTTTATGCATGGGGTATAGTCTAAATTCAATTTTCCTGCCTATGATCTACTAAGGTAAAACATTTTCTGTAGTTCTGCATTTTTTCACTTATGGTAGAGTGACCAAATCACAACAGCTACAACTGGGTCATTAACATAAATGCAACTAAGAAACATTGGAATGAAATGTAATAGCTTTATTTTACACAGCTGACAGTTCTAAAAATGCTTAAATTTAGCTTAATAAAAATAATATGTTGGCTAATTTTTGAACAGAATTTACAGACTCCTCCTGCTCTTCTCCCCCCCTTTCCCCCCATTGATCTATTGTTGAGTTTCATTTTTCATTTAGGATACCCTGGGATCTCTGGTTGCTCAAAGGTATCTTTTCTTCTTTCCCATCATAGTGACTAAAATGTGCCCATAGAGTTCCACTTGGGAGAAAAGTATATGCTGTAAGATATCTGCATCTATGAAATAGTGAAGAAAGTGAGGTAATTGCTCCAATACTGATGTGAAAATATAAAAAAGTGAAAGACTTGAAGAATAGGTTAGATCCTGTGACTACCTAAATTCCAACTGTCAAGCAGTGGCCAAGTGTCAAACAATTGGTTCGTTGAGGATCTAGAGACAATAAAACCCGCCAGTATGTAAGGTGATTTTAAACTTTATTAACATATTTAACATGTGAATAGAAATATAAAAGCATAACATGCCAAACAAGATGCTCTCCCTTTAGATTTTGGGGAGCCCCAATAACAACAGCAGAGAGACCTCAAAATGACCAGAGTGTACAGTAGTGAGCTCTCAAGCCAAAGCTCAAGGCTCAATACTACGGCTTTTATTACGACCTGGCACCAAACTAAATAGTGTTGTTTCCGTGGTGATGAGACTGTAGGACCTGGCCTTGATTGGATGGTGTATAACTCTAGGATGGGAGTGAAAGTTCTGAAAAGTTACACAAATAAAGCTGTATAAAGATAAATAATCTTGAGATTTTTCTACAGCTGTATGAAGATTTCCTCTCACCTTTTTCTTTATTTAAGTTAGAGTGAAAACAAGCAAGTTAACACAGAATGAACTCTACTTCTAGAATTTTATTAATATGAAGAAAAATCAAAATATGTCACTAAACTATGACCTTCTGCAGTTCCCCTATACATACAGTGTAGTGAACCTAAATCCAAAATTTCATTTGAGACTCGCTTCTCTACATTCAAGTTGTTACCTTTCTAAAAAAAAGCTTTCCTCCAATTATCAAAAGAAAAGCAAAGATAGCCAATAGATGCTTAAGTTAAGCAAAGCTGCTTAACTCTTGGCAGAAAATTAGCCACCTTACAAAATAGAACAGAATATCTTTATTGTCATTGTGTATCTCACAACAAAATTTAGTGTTGTCCACAGCACTTAAACATGGATTTTGAGAGCTTTACCTATGGTTTTTGAATGAGGTCTAAACACTCTTCCAGTGGGGGCTTGCCTTGCATCTGAGGATAAGATGATTAGCCTGTTTCAGAATGCATTCTTCATTCACTTCAAGCAATAAGAAAACAATTGGCTTTGTTTACATCCTACATAAGCTGACCAACCATTCACAATCTAGTCCCTTTTGTATGGTGGATTACAGTTCCCATCATTTCTACCTAAGAGGACATGGCTGATATTTTAATAACTGACCAAGATTTGTCTAAATCTGTCAGTAGCAAACACCTGCAGGCCAACACAGAGTTTATACAGCATCTCTGCATTAGCAGTTTGTGCCATCACCCAGCCATCATTGGTGATTAGATCATTGATAGCAATTAAAAATAAGTAAACGTGCACACTAGCTTGATGCTACAAAATCAGATCCAATGCTCAGTGTGTACATTTACTTATTTTTAAGTCAATTTATTTATATTTGATTGATTCCCTTTTGTTCTGAAGGGCAAGCTAGATATTTTCATAATACTGAAGTTAGCCAAGAATCTGATCTGCTAATGACCTAATTGCTGCATGTGTGGTCACTTCATTTTCTTTATATTAGCCCAGAGGTGTCAAACTCGCAACGTCACGTGACGTGTCATGACATATCACGACGTTTTTGCCATTGCTGGCAATGGGATGGGTGCGGTTTTGGCATGACGCATCAGGCCCACAGTTGGACACCCCTGTATTAGCCTCTCATCTACCTGTGGTCATAAAATAGCTCTTTGTCCTAAGACAACAGATAAAAGCTGTGGATCAGCAGGGCAGAAATCTTACTACTTTTACTTTCCTGAAAAAGGAATACACCATAATTTTCCAGGAAATTAGTGTAACTTGTGGCTTTCTATTATGAATATTGCACATAAATACATACCATAATCAGATTACATTTATAGCATAGTTGTTTCCTTGTTTATTAAAAAAAACGTTTATTTGGTAGTATCAGAAAATATATTAGCTATAATTAAATGTAATTATCTCATCTTAAAATAGCACTTAGACTTGTGTACCACTCAGTGTAAATTAACTGGGAACAGTTCTATAAAAACATATTTAGTGGCTCCTAACTGTTAATGATTTGTATCCATGGCAATTACACCTTAATGTACTTTAAGATCAGTTTTTACGAGCAGGCAATAATTGAAGTTTGGGATTTAAATATACTTTGGGAAATGTTGCTGTAAATTAGAGCGGTTAATGATACATTTTATAGATAGCAATTGTATCTGGCTAGAGTACATATTTTTTCTATGATGAAATTGAAATATAGTATTATAATTGAGGTAGAGTAAAAGCCCTCTGATGGTTAAGTACTTCAAGTTTAGTTAAGTATGTCAGGGAGGCAGAGTACATGTCACTGAGTTTAAGTATGCATGGCAGGGCTACAATCTTGCTGTTCCTTTCTTCCAAAGTTGCTTTTGATTTTAATTTTTGATATAACTAGTAAATTGAAGTTTTGCAAATAGAATCTAGTACAAAATGGGAAAGAGGAGATACAAAACTGTTTTCAATATTTTTAGTGAAAAAACGGAGTATAGATATTTCAGAGAGTGTTTCTTTTGTTTCTCAAGCTTCCTTCTCTCCATCACAGTATTTATCAACCTTGGCAACTTTAAGATGTATGGCCCTCAACTGGCTGGGGAAGTCTGAGAGTTGAAGCCCATACATCTTAAAGATATCAAGGCTGGAAAGCACTACTCTAGCAGCCTGATTTTGAAAGAAACAAGAAAGCTAGTTTGTTTATATTAATTTGAAATAATTGGAAGTTAAAATGCTTTATTGATCTTCTAATCAACTAAATTTAATAGCAAATCTGCAGCTTCCTTGTCTGTATTTTATGGCACTCCTTCCAGCCTATAGCAAACATTCTTCTCAGCCTTGAGCCAGCAGAAAAATATGCTGACATAATATGCATTACCCACACAACTATTTCACTGTACTTCAGAAAGAATCTGGGAAAGGTGATGTTTTATCAAAATAATATAATAAGAGACTTCCAGGATTAACTATAACTTACATAGCTAAAAAGAATAAAGACAAAAAGCAACAGTGTACAATGCTAAGGGAAGAGTTTAAGAAATTGGAGCTAGAACTTCAAAGAGATCCACAAAAGAAAACCCTTAAAAGACAAATGGAGAAAATTAAACATAAAGTAAACCTAATAGAGTCAGAAGGATTGGCTCAATAAATCAAAAGGGCAAAACAAAAACTTTTTGAAAAATGCAAATAAACTGGGAAGATGGCTGGCTTATAAACTGAAAAAAGAAAGAGAAAATGTTGATAAACAAACTGCAAGACGAGAAGGGAGATGTGCAACTCCAAAATGAGCCATTAAAAAATTAAAGAATATTATGAAAAACTATATGATATAGAAAAAATTTCTCTGGAAAAAAAACCACAATATATGGAAAAAGCCAAATTACCAAAAATTCTAGACAACTTTAAAAATATGCTAAACCAAAAAATAACTGATGGAACTGATGGAAGCTATAAAAAGACAAAACAATAAATAAATGATAAAACCCGAGGATCAGATGAACTGCAGAGTTCTATAAATGTTTTCAAGATAATTAACCTCCCCAATGAAGGAAGTTTGTAGTGAGGTATTATCAGAGGCTAAATTATCAAATACATGGATGGAAGCAAATACTACCTTAATACCAAAAGACGACTCAGATATGTTACAGATAAAAAATTATAGACCAATATCACTATTGAATGTGGATTACAAAATTTTTGCTCCAATAATAGAGAGATTGAAAATATTTTTGATTGAATTTATTCATCCAGACCAAAATGGATCTTTACCAAAAAGACAAAACACAATTTAAGGATTATTTTAGATACATTAGAATACTATGAAATGCATCTAGGAAAACAAATGGTACTAATTTTTTTAGATGCTCAAAAAGCCTTTGATAATGTAAGCTGGCAATTAAACTGCATGGATTTTGAAGAAAAGTTTATAAATGTAATTAAGACAATATAAAGAATCAGCAAAAGTAATTGTAAATGGGGATTACACAGAGAACTTTAATATAAAGAAAGGCAGAAGACAAGGATGTTCGCTATCCCCATTGCTATTCATATTGACTTTGGAAGTTTTGAACAGAAACATCAGACAAGACCCAGAAATTAAAGGAATGGAGATAAAAGACAAAAGCTATAAACTACAAACGTTTGCAGATGACTTGGTATTCATCATAGAATAATTGCTGGAGACAACTCCTAAACTATTGAAAAGGATTGAGGAATTCGGAGAAGTAGCAGGATTGAAGATAAACAGAAAAAAACAAAAGTTATAGTTAAAACCTTACATCTAAGCGAAAAGAACAACTGTCAGAAAAAATGGATTTTCAAATAGGAAAGTTAAATATTTGGGAATATAACTAACAGCAAGATGTACAACAATAAAAGAAGAGAACTATATACAATTACTTAATCAAATAAAATTAGATCTGCAAAAATGGAAAAACTTACAACTATCGGTGTTAGGAAGAATAGTTACTGTGAAAATGAATATATTACCAAAACTGCTTTTCTTGTTCCAAACAGTACCTATAAAAATAGAGAAGAATTTTTTGATGATTTGAATACATTGATTTCGAAATTTATTTGGCAAGGAAAGAAAGCTAGAATTAAACTGAAAATGCTACAAGAATCCAAAGAAAATGGAGGATTTGGATTACCAGACTGGGTCTTATACTATCAAGCATGTGTTTTAATAAGGCTAAAAGAATGGATATTTCTCAGACATAAAAGACTTATATCTAGAAAGACATAATCTGCAACTTGGATGGCATGCATTTCTGTGGTATGAGAAAGAAAACTTTCAAAACCACTATGTAAGAAATTCACTACTTTTTGTGTGGGAAAAGATAAAAGCTAAAATCTACTTGAAAATCCCAAGATGGCTTTCAATGATGGAAGCGTTTGTTCACCTGAACCTAGGGCAATATGAATTTTTTTTTACATATAGGGACATTTTGGATACTGAAGGGAAACTAAAATCTAAATGAGCTTTTAAACCAGGGTATTGAATTATCATGGTGGCCTCAATTGCAAATGCAATCGAGATATGATAAAAGATGCGAAAATATATGGCTTTTATAAAGAACAGACAATGTTTGATCAGATATTGTTGACTATGATGAAAAATTAAGAAATTATATAACTTTCTATTAAATTTGAAAATGGAGGATGAACAAGTGAAAGTTACAATGATACAATGGGCAAAAAACTTTGGATATAATATAGAATTAGAGAAATGGCAAAATCTTTAGGAAAGAAATTTTAAATTGACAATGGCAACTTCTTATAAAGAAAACCTATATAAAATGTTTTATAGGTGGCATTTACCATCTGCTAGATTAGCAAAAATGTTTAAAAATATGTCTAGTAAATGTTGGAAATGTAACCAAAAATCTGGCACATATTACCATTTGTGGTGGACCTGTGTTAAAGCAAAGCTTTTGCTCAAAAATACACACTTGGGTAGAAAAGATGTTAGGAAAACATGTAGATTTTAAACCTGAGCTTTTCCTATTAGGTATAATACCAGAAAGATTTGAAAAGCAAAGTGTATATTTAACATTGCATGTACAAACAGCAGTGAGGATTGTATTTGCTCAACACTGGAAAAATGAAGAAATATCACATTGAGGATCAAAGAGAAAGAAGATAAAGAATATTTTCAAACATGGAATTTGTTTTATCAATGGTTGGAAAAAAGGGGTAGAGACTAAGAATGTAACTTGTATTATTAAGCAAACAAATTAACCCAGACAACATGATGTTTATTAAGCACTAATCAAATGTAATAGAAAAATAATATGGACTGTTGTAATTCATTCCACCTGGGATTTCCATTAAATACCACTCAGAAGCTACAACTAGCCATAATGCAGCATTTATATTTAGGGGTGCTTCCTGGTTTGCTACTATTAACATCACATTAGGAGCTGCTTGGGTGCCAGTTGTCTTCAGAGTGCTATTCAAAGTGCTGGTTTCTTATTTAAAGCTCTACATGGGTCAGAATTTGGATACCTGTGGGAGAACCTCATAGGATCTCATAGGGAAACCACTCTTTGCATCCCATCCCTGAAGATCTGCTGATACCTGAGACCATAAAGGCATCCTTTTTTCCATATGTTCCTCTCTCTCTGAGCAGAACGCCATCTGAGCTTAATTTAGCACCAATCCTGTTGAAGTTCAAGAAAGGCAATAAAGTCTGGCTGTTCTGTAAAGTTTTTGAGTACGGATGGTTTAGAAATTGCAACCCTGCAATCGACAATTGTTGCTGTTGCAACTGTGTTTGTTTTCTTCAGTCCATACCCTTGCCCCTTACGAATGGACTATTGTATTGTTGTCTACATAGGTCTGTGCTTGAAGGCAAGTAGGAAGCTAGAGCTGATTCAGAATGGAGCAGCACAGGAAGTAATAGGCATGCCTCACTTCGGGTGCTGCATTGGTTGCCAGTTGGCATCTACTTGCAGTCAAAGTGCAGATTAGCACAGAGCCTGGTTATCTGAGAGACAACTGTTTAGTTATTTACATACTTTCAGGATGTATATGGCCACCTGTCTTACTATGATTTTATGCAGTTCGCAAAAATCCATAGAAATAAAGATATAGACTTCCCTTCTCTTCAAACACCAGATCAAAGCAACCTCCCAGGTCAACCCTTTTAGCTTTCCATGAAGACCTAACTCTTCCCGTAAGCAGTGGGCTAGGTTGGGGGCTGAATTGGAAAGCTGTCTGGTTTGCAGCTATATAAAGGTAGAGAAAAGAAAACCCATTAATTAGGAGATTTAAAATGTAGGATATATATATAAGGGAAATTTCTGATAGCTGTCTAAATCTTTTTTTGTTGTAAATGATTGTAAGATTTGCAGCAATACTATTTACTAAAGGATGGAATGGAAGGGTTGATATATTTGAACTGAACTATTATTAGAGTACATAATCTGAATGGTGAATGGTAGATGAAAGTTGCAAAGGAGAGGGAAAGTGTGAAATCCTATGGATCACTAGTGAGAATGTTTCAGTCTCTAAGGATAAGAGAGCACATGGAAAAGCCAAGCCAAAGACCAGAGAATGATAGTAAAAGAACCAGGAACAAAAAATCTGCAGTATATTTATTTATTTTAAAAAATTATATGGCTGCCCATATGGCTTGCAAAGATAAGACCCAATATAAAAAACAATAACCCTGACCCCTTTGTAACAACAATCAGTCAAATGAGCCACTTAATGGGCTCCATCCCATTCTGGATTTTGCTGGCTTTGTGAAAGTGTCAAAGTGGGGGCCAATCTTATTTCTTTGGGGATGATGTTCCACAGGGAGGGAGCTACCATAGAGAATGCCTTTCTATTTGGTCCCACTAGATGTATTTCCTTAGGAGAGGGGACCCACAGCATTCCCTACTTTGGTGGATTGGGTAGATGTGACTTTGGAAAAGTCAGTCCTTCAAATAATCTGGTCCCAAGCCATATATTTGTAGTGTTAGATATTAAGCTGAATAGATGGTGAAGTTCAGACTGATATGATCGCAGTTGCTACATTTGCAGGCTTGGTTTAAATCAACTTTCCTTTTAAAAATCCAAGAGCTAGGGGGGGGGGGGGGGGTGAAAGGGAAAAGAAAATTATCAAATTAGAGTTGTGGCCCAATAAAATCTAATTTTTACAACAACTCTAAGAAATAATACAAAAGAATTAATTGGGTTTTCTCTTAAGTATATGTAAAAATCACACCCTAGGGACAAAAGTTCCTGTTGGATAAACTAAGCAAGATGATACACATTCAGATAAGCAAATGGGAGTAAGAAAACTCATTAAATAGTACTGTTTTCTGTCTGTATGTTTTAGAAGGCAAGTGTTAGTAAGATTATTATGCTATTGTACTAATTCCTGCTTTACATATTGCAAACTGACTGTTTGAAAAAAGAAGTGGGAAATTGTTGCTCACAAAACTTGTTACTTTCAACAATCACACCGTATTTCAAATGGCAAATCATTTCTAGAAATACAGAAGTCCTGAACCTTTGGCAAATGGCTATTCAACACAGCTGCTTACTCTTTATTGCAATAAAATGCCTCAATTGCAGCTGGTGTTGATGAGGCCATCTGGAAGTTCCATTGACAGCACAAATAAATAAAATGTAGTTGTTAAGAAGTTTTATTTATTCTTTTACTGTTCCCCAAAGAGATTTAACTAAACTGTGCTTTTAATTTAAAAGCATCTGGAGCTATTTATCACAAACAATTTAACAAAGCTGCTAGCTGCTATGGGAAAATACAAATTAAAATTAACTACAAATGGTTGCAGAACTCAGTGCATACAAAGTTGAGCCAAGAGAAATGGCTGTATCTTTGTAAAGCCTTTCTTCTTTTTTGATGTGTAGAGTCAGGTATAAGAACAGGGGTCTTCAAACTTGGCCCTTTTATGACTTGTGGACTTCAACTCCCAGAATTCCTCAGCCAGGCACTCCCAGGAATTCTGGGAGTTGAAGTCCACAAGTCATAAAAGGGCCAAGTTTGAAGACTCCTGTATAAGAAGAACAGACTGATCACCAAATAGAACAGCAATAAATGAGGCTTAGGGGCCACTGGATATCGGCAAAGGATCAAACTTTTCCCTCTCTTTACTGCTCTCTCTTAGTCACTGGAAAATCTACAGTAAGGCTCTCTGGCATTCCCACTAATTACGCAAACTAATTCCTCTAGGAATCTACATGTTGGTCTTAGAGCATATATGACCAGTTTGGGGTTTCTGAAAGGCTCCCCCCCCCCCAAGGCTGCAGCTTTTGTTTCCAGGGTGGATGCCAATTTCATAGTTTTTGACACATTATTGGTCACAATCTTCTCAAAGCCTTTACAAAACTGATTAGCAAAAAACTTTCAACTTAGTTTTTACTGTTTATTTTTTTTAAACAAAGCAAAAGGATGCCTAGCTAAAGCAGTAAGACCAGGAAATTAGACACCTTCTGTTTGTGCAAGAGTCATCATCAGAGCAGATGGAGAAAATGCACAGCTGTATACTCTGCAAAATTATGAAACTTTTTCAATTTCAAATCAAGTTGGATGAGTTAGACTATAGCAGTGATGGCGAACCTTTTAGAGACCGAGTGCCCAAACTGCAACCCAAAACCCACTTATTTATCACCAAGTGCCAGGTGGGCGTGGCCCACTGGGTGGGCGTGGCTGTGGTGGTCATGGCAGACTGGGTGGGTGTGGCCAAGGTGGGCGTGATCACCTCAATGTTGCTCGTGGAGAGGGACGCCTGTGGGAGCCGGGCAGGGTTGGGGGAAATCCAGGGGGTCTCTGGCAGGTGGGGCGGTGGGCAGGAGGCTCATCCTGCGGGGAGAGGCGAGGCAGGGCGGGGGTGCCATTGTCACAGGGCAAGGTGAGACAGGGGCCGAGGCGGCGGCTGCCTGACACCATCGGTCCCTGCGCACAGAGGCCAGCGAGCGCATGGGTGCTGGGATGCATCCAGCCACGTGGGACTTCGGCGAGTTAGTGGGCGGCTGGTTGAAGAGGGACGGTTGCCATCTCCGGGGCATGGTGTGCGTGCCCACAGAGAGGGCTCTGAGTGCCGCTTCTGGCACGCGTGCCATAGGTTCGCCACCACTGGACTATAGCAATGACTTTCAAACTACTGTACTACTGTAGATTACATTTGAAAAACTAAATATATTGTGCAATATATTTGAAAAAGCATACTATAAATATTAAGTAGCAAAGTGTATGAAATGTAGGTAGGGCACAAATAGTCCAACTATATGAAATAAATGACCTCTACTCTGAGAGCATTTAGAAAACTAGATTAAATGCAGCTATTCCAGCAATGTTTGGTCTTTTGGAGCTCCAGAATTTCCTTCCTCTCAATAGTTTTTTTAAGCACTTCTGACTTCCAGTTTGTAAATCATGTCTCCAAGAATCATGATGCGCTTTGCTGGTAGTTCAAGGTGGATTATTGTAATTTATAGATTGAGACTCCAAACTTTTGGTATACGCAAAGAATATTACAAAGATACAGCATTCTAAGATATTTCTGGACTTGACTACATCCACAAACCATTTCATACTCCTGAAAACTACCAGACTATTTTGAGAATGTCTGAGCAGCATGGGCTAGATGAAGAATGGAACATTACAGAATTCTGAAATATATTCTGCCTCCAAAGACAGAAATGGTTTACACATACCTATTAAGTCATTTAAGCCTGCAAGCTGAGCATCTTTTACTTTTTGCATATTACACTTGGAATATTAATATTTTTAATACTATAAATAGCAACTGGGTTGAAATAAGTGGAATAAATAAAAGCAATATTATCCAAAAATAGGTGAATTATGCATTTTGCAACCTTCAAGGTGATATGAATTAATATTGGCAGAATCCTTTAAATCAGCGGCCCCTAACCTTTTGGGCACCGGGGACTGGTTCAGTGCAGAGGTTTTTCTGTGGACTAGAGTGGGCGTGGTTTTGTGTGCTGCCTGCATTCTGCAGATCGGGCTTCACTTGATGGCGTGGCCCAGTTTCTGGCATGCTATGGACCAGTGCCAGTCCACGGACTGGAGGTTGGAGACCCCTGCTTTAAATGCCCTGGCATTTGAGAAACTGTTGAAAGAAAAGAGTTCCCAATACCAGGAACCACAAATACAAAACAATTCTAATTCTGGGGCCACTAGTTGGTGATGGCCAGCCATATAAATAGAATGAATGAAATAAATAAATAATAAATTGGCCCTTTTGTTATAATCACCATGCCATGGTTTTATTATACTTTTAAAGTACAGTGGCATACTTTATACCATTATATTCTTTTAATTTTCTTAACTGAGCGAGTTTTTAATTAAAATGTTGACGTTTCATCTCAACTACCTTAAGACTTATTTGATAATCTGATGCATCCATATGACATGCTTTTAAGTGCTGGGATTCATAAATTGTTGACATCTTTCGACAGATGCTCTCAGACTCTCTGAAAATATTGTAAAAAAAGCAAAGGTAAATATGCTGCACATGACTGAAATTGACAAGAATAGCAAGTGGATACTTGACTAGACTGCTACCTAGTATATAAATACAGACATTTATTTGGGCTATGGTACCTGTGTGATTCCCAAGTAATATATTAACAATGCATTCAAAAAGTTCAATAGGTAGGTCCTGGGTGAAATAGTGAATAGGAATATAGTTTATTCAAGTATGTAATACTACAATTTGGTATAAACATAAGCCTGGATCCTGATACTAGGTATCCATGATCTAACCTTATAGTTTGGTTTACTTAAAAATGACTTTAATCTTTCCATTATTTAACTAGAAATGTACTTCTGTAGAACTCCACACAAACTTGTTAAAAATGTTAACCATTAAATAATCTAATATATGCCTACTGATAATTCTAGTGCAGTTCAGTTTCAGTGATGTATGATTGGCTGGTGCTAGTAGCATTACCTTGAACTAACTGCTTAGACAGAATGTAGTAATTCAAGTAAACATGATTAACAATAAGCACCATTCTAGCAAATGAAGCATATCTGGTTTCTTGCGATAATACAAGATGCATTATACGGTAGGCTTCCTAAATGTTGAAAGGTTGGGTAAGAAAATATTCAGTTTGACTTTAAAATGTAAACTTTTTATTTTAAGGCCAAAAAATACATTCAAGTTTATGATTCTTAAAGTTGATATTACATTATTTATTACAACAAGCTTCAGTAAAACATTTCCAGAAATGAAGATTTAATTAGCATTTTATTTATGGGTTTCATCGCAAGCATAATTGAGAACAAGACTAAGGACATTTTAAATCACATATATTTCTACAAGTGCAATATTGACAACTTTGCTATTTCACATTTTCAATGTATCTATTTAATAATTCAAATTATATAGAAAAAGATATTCCATTCACAAAAAGTGAGCAGTTCCAACAATTTTGTTTTATAGAAAAAGTGATAGTACATTGTGCAAAATTCCAACTATAATTATAATCTTATCAATTTAATATCCTATATACTTCCATGAATCATATCTGAAGTTACCAATCCCAATACACTATACAAAGCAGGAAACTTAAGCAGGGAGCATAATAAAACAAGCCATCTTTCAGATTAACTTCCAGCTGTATAAAATAGAATTTTAAAAAAATATATTCTTGGCCATAGTATAATGGTATACTTCCTATGTAAGATATTGTCAACAAGTATGGCTATAAACCCAGCTTGCCAAAGAAATATCCAGAAAAGTATTATTTCCTCTGAACATTAAATTTATAGGTGGGAGGAAAGTCTTTTACATTGCCAGAAGTAGGGAAAATGTTGGCTTGCCAAATATGACCTTAAAATATATAAAGCCTGTCTAGAAGTAGAGTTAGTGAATTGACATTTGGAAGCTTAAGTTCATTCATTGTGACATATACCAATACATCGTGATACAAAAGAAAGAATAAGTAGTCTTAGATTCAGCTTATGAAAAAGCTGAAATACTGATTATTAAGACTAGTTTTCAGTTAAAATGCTCAACAATTGCTATAAGTATTCTACATTTCAAACCAAGGCAAAAATCAATTCTACACTTAAGAAAAAGCATTAGTTTAACATTATTTGAATTTCCAATTCTTATTTCCTTACCAATGACATATACAAAATGTAGGAAATAACAGACCCAGAAACCGTTTCACCGTGCACATATTCTTTAGCTGCCAGTGTGTATACATTACAATATTGCTACCTTTCAATATGTTTACACACTGCACTTTGAATCAGGTGAGTTTTATAAGAGCAGCAGATCAATTTTCTATTACCTTTTAATTGTATAATTTTTATGCAGGGAAGAAGCTATGTTAATCTCTCCACAGGCATTTTTTTGTTATACTAGAATAGTCTTGAAGCATCTTCAAATAGTAGCAGCCTAGATTCACTGTATTTTCAACTCCACCTCATTCCAGTAGTGTGCAAAGCAAATCCTGAACCCTACCCTAGAGAAGTCTAACTATGAAAAGAAGAATAGTGTGCACTGAAGATACATTTCAAAGAACATGGAGATTTCTATGAGCTGTTTGACGTTATTTTACCAGATATATCCTCAGTTTGAAAGGGGATCAATCTGCAAGCCAGCAATGTTTGATTTTATTTTAATTCTTAATGAAAATATGAATATTATAAAGTATTGTTCTGACATACATTAGTATTAAACTTTGGGACCTTTAAAAGTTATTTTATTCTTTGGATATCTAAAATATTATATCCAGAAATCATGATTGCCACTGCTTATAATGGTATCCCACTGAGAAGCAAATTTTGGTCCAAACTTTTAAGTAAAATGAAAGATTGAAAAATGTTTGTGATTTTCAACCAAAGCCCATAAATATTATGATTATTTACTAAAGTAAGTGTAGTTATCTGAACTTTTAAAGCTCATATTTAATCTTCATATCCATACACTTGGCAATTTGATTTATATTACAGTATTTCAAATATATAGCTTTCTTGCTATACATACACAGTATATTTTAAATACTAGGTTTAATTTTAAATAAGCTTTCTGAAGTCTACCAGTTTTATTTAGTAGCTTAGAATCCTTAATATGATAACCAATGCATATGAAAAGGAGGAATAAATAACTGTTCTTTCCTTGTTACAAAATATATTACTGATTCTTCAATTCTCAGTGAGGTTCTAATCAGTCGATAAGAAAGATGATTTTTGAAAGTATTGCTATAAGCAATTTCTAAAAAGAAATCACAACTTTACATAAATGTATACAATGAAGTTCCTGAAGTGTACCATTTGGTGGTGTTTTTTTTAAAAAAAAACCGTTAACTTTTTTTATTTCATGTTTCATTTCAAAGTGGACAAAACAAGTGATAGCAGTTACAGAAGTTAACCAAGAGTTCTTTCCACTTTACTTTTTAAGCAGATAGGTAGTTGCAGCTATATTTTGCTTGTTCCTGATTAAATCCCTTTCCTAAATAGTTACTTTGACAGTGAACTGTGTCAAAATAATGCCATTAAAATTGTTAAGAAAGCACCACATTCTTTTGAGATGTTACAGTCTCCTGAAATCCATTAAAATGCCTCATTTGAATTTACCTGAAAGGGGAAAAAAAGGATCATTAATCACATATTTTTTTGTTAAGAGGATAAATATAATACTTAAGATATCTTCTGGGGAAATAATTAACTGAAACTAAATCACCTATCAAATCCTAACAGTGCCAACCTGGGGCATGGATTATATTATCTAACTTATGGAAGCATGAAATTGCATTGTAGAAAACATATGCAATGGCAATTGTTTTACTAAGTAACAACATCACTAGAGGATTTTGAAGTGCTCCTCTAATTGCCTTTTTCCCCATTTCAGTGTAACAAGTTCTCTGCCTACTGGAATAGGAAAAGAGGAAAAAGAGTACTCATATATAAGGCAGTAACTATATAATACAAAGATAATACAAAACAGAATTACTGTGTGTTTTTAGAAGGTAGCCTTAATGTTCTTCATGCAAGGAAATCCAAAATAGGATTTCAAAGTGTACTTCACGTTATGTTTAGGCCTAATAAAAATGGAAGTTATACTTAAATATATAAAGTTAAGTGCTTGAAGTGATTTGTTTTACAGCCTGCATACCACACACACACAGTGCAACTCTATAAAGCACCATTCGCTCAAAAATGGTTTACAGCTTCATAAAACACCATTCCACGTGACTTAAATGCAAAAAATAAACCAGAATACAATAGAGCTGGAAGGGACCTTGGAGGTCTTCTAGTCCAGCCCCCTGCGCAAGCAGGAGAACCTATACAATAAAATCTCCAGTGATGGAGTGCCCATGATTTCTGGAGGCAAGCTGTTCCACTGGTTGATTGTCCTCACTGTCAGAAAGTTAATTCCAGGTTGCTTCTCTCTTTGATCAGTTTCCAACCATTGTTTCTTGTCCTTCCCTCTGGTGCTCTGGTGAACAACATGACTCCCTCCCTCTTCCTTGTGGCAGCCTCTCTATATCTATCCAGAAAATATGTCTAAATATATCTGTCCAGAGAACATATGTTTACTGAAGAACATTACACCTACTCTATATATATAGTGCTTAAATGTTTGAGGATTCTTTTGAATTTTCAATATTTCTGTAGAAATATGACATAAAAGATAACCTTTCTCCACAGAAATCCTAAAATTTGATAAAAAGAACCCAATCAAAACAAATGAATCAAATACACTGTACTTGGTCATTGATTTATTGGGGGAAATGATCCAGGTCATATTTATGCAGAAATACTGAAATTCAAAAGGATTCACAAATTTTTGAGCACCACTGTATTTACATATATGAATTGTAAAGGAGCATATGTAGCAGCAGTACTCAAGAAAAAAAATATTCTGAATTCCCCACTTTATAGTAGAAAGACTTCTTTATTCAGCCACCTCTGTGGCTCATAAAACATTTCTTTTTCTACATTCAAATTTTCTGTTCAAAATGTAATTCAATTGCAGTCTTACATTATTACAGCAAGCTATGGTCTCAGTAGAACTTTCCTAAAACCAAAAAGTCTAGTTCTGAATAAGAATTTCCAGAAAACTCCATCTTGAATATTAGGCCACCTTGAATATTATGATAAAAAAGTGTAAAATAATAATGTAGTTATATGCAGAAACTGACTCCTGCTGTTAAGTTGCTATAAAATCATTCAGGAGCTTCCAGAGAAGCAGCTTGTAAGATTCTTATTATCAGATTTGGGGGATGCAATATTTGAGGAGAGCATGACACAGCAAGCTCAAATTATTTGTAAATTGTAAATAATTAAAAGAACAAATTACCTATTGTTAAAGTTTATTAAAGAATGAAAATAAAATTCTCTTTTATATATAACAATCCATTTGTACAGAGCTGGGGGAAAAAGTTCATTACTTCTGGTAAATATCACCTGAATAAATGTTTCTTGAAATTCCTCTGCCAATAGTATCTATATTATCTGTCCATGTACAAGATTAACTTATATTTTCTGTACATGTTTTAAGCTATGATGAGATACTTCATTCTGCTAAGCATAGTTTTCAATTGTGACCGAGTCAATTAGCTATTCACATTTCTTAACAGTTGAATAGGAAAAGGAAATCTGACAAAATATTAACTATTGTTTTTTCAAATAGAAAAATTATGAAACTTATTATTTTTACATCAAAATAAGCAATGTTTTAGGATACTAATTTTGCCTTAAGTGATGAGTCTCGTGGCATCTAAAGGAAATTAATTTGACAGGGATAACAATCAATTTCAGATGTAAGATCTTACAGTAAATCTTCTAATCTAGAAAAAAATTAAAAATTTACTTATAAAGTCACAAATTCTGATATATATATTTGCAGTTATGTGGTTATAAAACCTCAAAAAAGAAATAATTAGAATGTGTACCTATCATAGCCTATAGAAAATCAAGATTTATTCAGGCACTCCTGCCCACTTTTTAAAATTGATTTGAAATAGTAGAAAAAATTAATAGCAGATTTTTAAAAAATTTCTGCATTTTCTATAGGAACTTTTAAAATAGACTATTAAATTAAAATTATTAAGAGCTAGTGTCATTAAATATTTCTTCATATACAACAATACTAAACACTTTTTTCAAACTGAAAGTATTTAAATCATCTACGTAGCAGTGATTATCTTGTGAAAACAAGACATTTCAAAATATAAACTAACCTGAGATATACTTTGCTCCGATTAACATTAACAGGCTACTCATTATAAAAAAGCCCAAAGGCAGACTACAGAAGATACTAGTTTCACCTGATGTCATCCAGAAGAGAGGTTCCAGTCAAACAAATCAAGAGAGAGATACGTGTAAATTGCACTATTTAAGAATTACATGAAGAAAATTAGAAGAGAGAGAAATTCTGCAAAATGCTACAGATAGTTCAGCATATAGTAATAATTAGAAATAGAACAAACACTGAGGCTTAGATATATTTCAGTCTTGCATCCAGTGTCAATATTTAAGATTATTTAGACAGAAACAATTTGCTACTAATAAAGTAGATAGTACAGAATTTCAAATAAAGCTGATATTAAACATTACGAATAATGCAAGAAGAACGCGCTACGGAAGCTGGAAGAATGAATTCATGTGTGTCTGATTATACACATACAAACTATCTCACACTTATCTTTGTTTTTCAAAAATATTGACTGTGTATGAAGTACCATGTAATGTGGGCACTGCATATCTCTTATCCAATCATGCATTGTGCCTGCTCCACCATACACATTATACTATCAGCAAGTGAAATATACATGTACCAACTGTCTCCAGACTTGAATTGAAAGCATAAAATTGCTATTGTTAACTATAAATGAGCAAATACAGTACTAAAACCATTTATGACAGTCATATCTAGAAATCTCTATAGATTGCAAAGCTGCAGTGTTATATCATTTACCAAGGATCAAGGTTCACTGAATTCATTGCCATTCATTTCAGAGCAGCCGTGTATAGTATTCTGCAGCAAGCAACATGATACTTTCAAATAGCAACAGGCATTTAAACTGCCCTCAGGAAACAGCACTGCATCTAATTAAAAGATTCTCAAGTTTTTACATATTAATTCTCTTCAGACTAATTGTATAGAAATTGTAAATAAGGCTTCTCTCCTTTACATCTTTCTCACCCGACTTATAGTAATGCTTGCTGAATTTAAAAAGAACTTATTTTTTCATAAACAGAACATTTTTAAGCTAAAATAAATTTTGTTTGAAATAAAAAATATATAAATGCATTTCTTGTGCTCGTCATACAGAATATGTGATATTATTCAAATTTGTTCCTGCCTGGGTTGCATTTTCAATGTTTGACTAAGCACAAGATTGTTATAGCTCTGATAAACCCAAAATTGCTAAGATAAGTATTAATTGTATTGTATTTTACTGATTATCATATAATATTTATGTAAAATTGCCAAGACAATTACTATTGGGTGCTATTAATATCGCCATTATAAAAAAGGTTTTTATTGACATTGTATCATTGTATGCAAAGGAGGAACTCCAGTAGTTTCTTGAAACCAGTGAAGCTTTAGTTTTGGCCCAGTCAATAAGTCAACTAGATAATAATTAGAACTTACGAAAATAAACATTATATATCATTGTCCTTTACTAACCTGCCCATATCTTTCCAACAACATAGAAATTACTGCTTTGTATAAGGAAAAATATTGTTATGGATTTTTTGTTCTATTGTTGGAGTTTCTAACTTACATTGCTCAACACTACTGTTAAAAAACACACACACACCCATTTTCTTTCTGCAGTTATTAGGACTTTAAAAAAATGAGTGTCTAATAATCTATTGCCATATCTGAAATCTTTGGTCTAACTGATTCATCATCCTCCTGGCTGGAGGAATTAATATCTTGTTATTTTTGATTTTTTATAAAGGGTTTCAACTGTTCCTGTTTACTGCTTAGATCTGTATTTTTTTTTCAGGCCAATCACTGTGATTGGCTTTGAGAAGACTAAGGCCAGAATAAATTAAATTCATGTGATTATATGAATTTATATACTTAATATGATTAATTCCTGTATTTACACAAGCTGTTTTTGTAACTTTAAAATTAAATTAAATCTTAAAACTTGGTGGCAGGATTTGAGTATATTGCTAGCTGTACTCAAGACTTTAGAAATTTTCATACAACTCAGTGAAAGTTGTAAATGCCAGCAGAAATGTATTCCTCAAATAATTTGAGAGTATATTTCTATACTATCTACTATACTATACTATGCTACTATCTGGTTGTGCATCTATACATAAATTATTGAAAAATAAGTGTACACATTGTTCCATATTTTCAGTTTCTAGGACACTTACTAAAACATGGTTGGATTATAACTACTACCACTATCAATACAAAAATCTATTTTTTTCTATTTGCTACAGTCTATTGTGTATGGAAAAGCAATTTGACTTTTACAAGTAATGCATGAATGATGACTCACTGTTTCCTTGAGGTTCTGATGTCTCCCACCCCATTGATTTCTTAACAGCTTTCTTCCATCTGGTATAACGATATTCACTTTCTAAAATCAAAAACAACATTTTTATCAAAAATTCAAACAATTGTTTTTATTTAACATAAAAGCATTTACTTTGTAATATATGGAAAAGTCTTCTGAAATGCATAGGAATTTTATTAACTGTCAGAAAACCTCAAAATTTAAATAAAAACAAGGAAAGTTTGCAATAGTGGCAAATAAGGAAAGTATCAACCTCCCTCCCCCAATATAATTTTCCTAAGATAGTTCACCATTCAGAGGTAGCACAACTATGCTGACAGAATAAACTATGCTAATTTTATATCAGTATGAATGGACTAGATTTGCATAAACTGAGTGAGTTTAGATAGCAGAGATTAGATCTTAAAAGCCCTTCTTACCCTCTGGATTGATCTGTGGCTCAAAACGTTCACATGTTACTGCTGTGAAGTCATCAGGATGTAAGCTCCAGACTCCCACCCCTTCTGCAGCTCCAGCTGCCATTGCTGCTCCAAGTGCTGTGGTTTCAGGCATAGATGGCTTTACTAATAAGACAGAAATCAAGGTAGCATTTTTATCTAGTCCTTGATAGAACAAAATATATGTAGACAAAATGTGAGCATTTTAAGTATTAAAACAAGTATCTTTTTTTTTCACTTTTACACCTTACTTTATTTTACTTTTCGTTCAATTGACTGAAAAATATTAGTAGCTAGTGAATTAAGGACAAATATGCTTTATACAAAGATGGATTCTTTAATGAAAAAGGAGTCTGCCGATTAATCAGCTGGAATACAGGGAACTAATAACCCAGTGGTTCTCAACCTTTTTAATGCCGCGACCCCAACCGGTCATAAGTCGAGGACTAAACCGGTCGTAAGTCGAGGACTAAACCGGTCGTAAGTCGAGGACTAAACTGGTCGTAAGTCGAGGACTACCCAACCGGTCGTAAGTCGAGGACTTTCCCTGCCTGGGAGCGCCGCGCATGCGTGGTTCCGCCCCCTGCGCCGGCCGAGTCGTAGCTGGCAAGCGGCAGAGATGGAGCAGGCCGACCACCAGCTGGCCCAGCCCAAGGGCCATGGCACCCGCCGGAAAAGGAAAAAAATGGTGGACAAAAAAAATGGACAAAAAAAATGGCGGACAGCCTTGCTTGGTGACCCCTGTGAAATGGTCGATCGACCCCAAATGGGGTCCTGACCCACAGGTTGAGAACCACTGTAATAACCAATGCAAACATATACTTTATCTTAATTGCTATCACAAAGAAACATCATCCTATATATTCACCAATCAGCCCTAGATTATTCCTTTAAACAAGTAATTAAAAAAGACAGTATTCATTGACAAAAAAAACCCTCAAACAAAAAACCTAACTATTTACATAGTCAGAGGAAATATTTTTCAAATTTCAACTGCCAAATGTGGCTAATTACATCCGCCATGTATTTTATCCATTAAATATTGCTTTTGTGTTGTATATCCATACACAAAAGGCACCAAACCAAAACTGCATTACAGTGAAATTACATCTGACATCTTGACAGGTGTTCTTGCAGGTATATCTGTGTGTTTGTATAAGAATCATTAAAAGTTTCATTTAGTGCATATCTTGTCTTTCCTCAAAAGGTCAAAGTGATGCAAAAGAGGTTTGCCTACCATTTTATTTTCATAGCCCAAACTATCTAACGGGTTGGTAAGGATATGCTGCCCATTTAATTTTGCAATTCGGTAAATACTGGAACATGGGTCTCTTAAATCATATTTCAGCTCCTTCACTAATATATGTATCCTTTCCTCCCTCCTATAACTGTATTGCTCAAATGCACTTTCTTAAATTTTTATCCTTAGGTTTTCTAGAACTCAGCAGTAAACTTCCTTACCCTTTAATCCCATTGCAGCATTTTTAAAGGAAGGTGCTAGCAGAGAATTGCCTTTCCATGACAACACTATCAGTGACAGGAAGAGCAATGTAAATCTTCCTTAAATAAACAAGACAAGATGATGTTTTCAACATTTTTCATCCCGATAGAAGAAATTATGATTTTATTATTCCTAAAAGAGGGTTCCTTTTACATGTAGTTACTAAATAACTATTTAACTGAATAACAATTACTCAGAATAAAGCAGGAAGACTAAATTGACAAAAAGAAAACAAAAATTATGAACTGCAGTTTCCTTAGATGACTTTACAAAATAAAAAGGATCTAAAAAGCCTACATTGGCAAGGCTGAAAATCTTGGTATATATGTAATTCCAGAAATATATTTTAATGTAAGTAAATTGAAATACTTTTTTCAAAAGTCATAGTGAACCTTATATATAGCAATTCAAAATAAAATGCAAGGAGACTTTTATCTTACCTACTGGAATACAAAGAATATCAGCCTGGAGTTGCATAAGTATCTTGTTGTTGGTCATTCCTCCATCAACTTGTAACTGACTAAGTGGTATCCCACAGTCTTTATTCATTGCATCCAATATCTAAAACAAACACTTCTTATTAATTTTTTCAATAAAAACTAAAATGTTTTATAGATTACATAGCAAAAAAATAGTTGAAACATTTGGCTTTATGGCATTATAAAAAAATCAGTAAGAGCAAACAAAACATAAAGTAAGAAAAAAATTTAGTTGAAAATTTTATTTTACATTTTGAACTAATATCTCAGAAGGTGAAATAAACACATTTAGACATGGCTGCCTATAGAAATAAAAACAACAGTATTATAAAAAATTTAACTCAAAAATCCTAATAATACAGTACTCATAATCTATACCTCCCGTGTTTGAAAGCAGACAGCTTCTAGTGCAGCAAAGGCAATATGGTTTTTATTTGTAAACTGAGTAAGGCCACAGATAATTCTGCAAACGAAGACAAACGATACTACAGTTAGAAATAAAAGTAGTATTAAAATACAACATACTGTCTCACTGTGATCATGCAAGTAACTGCCTGAAAGAATATATTGGCAATATCTACAGAATCTAACTGAGAATCAATAGTATGTCATTACATATACCTAAGGATGGATCTAAACCAATCACACTAATGGAATGAGATATTAAAATTTGACATACTCCCCTCCCAAGTTTGGGCATTTAATTCTTGCCACTTTTTCTGAGATAATTTGTACTGTGGCCTTGCCAAGGAAAGTGATGTTTGGGAAGAGAATGGTTAGCACCCTTAATTCAGACAAAACATTCACTCCTTAAAATTAATTTTGCCCTATTGTTTGTATGATTTTGGTATATCTACATTTAAACAATATATTGCCATCTATAATTTGGAACAAAGGTCAGCAGATGTATTCAAGAAAATAGCTGTCATAAGGAGTTTTGCCATTCCTCAAATAAATATGGACAAGGAGACATTCTCGGAAATAAAAATGCTTTTGAAGGAGGTAGTTCATGTCAGCTAGAACTACTAGGTCGGCTTCTTTTACATGTGATTTAATATAAATATCTTTTAAAGGAAAACTGGGCACAGGGCTGGGGAATATCAAATGAAGTGAATACAGATGTCAACAATGGTACTTTCCTTTGGCGTAAAGCAGAACATACACTTTCATAAGCCCTGTTTATTAGCAGAACACCAGAAAAGTACTATTTAACATTCAATCAGATAATATTTACCCTCTTGCACTGGGTTCCCAGTATGGTGCATATAATCCTGAAAATGCAGGAACAAAGTAGCAGCCGTAAGACGTGCCCACTTCAGCAGCAAGTTTCTCTAAGATCAATACAAAATAGAAAACTTATCTCTGCAGAGAAATAGTCATTTGAAAGCTAGGAATTGCAAAACAAAATATAAGTAATGTCTAGAATAAATAAGACTGTTGACTGCATTAATATATATACAACAAATATAGAGCCTGGAAGCAAAAGTACAAATTTTATATATGCTATAATCTTCAACAAGTTGGTACTATCTGGATGTGCTGAACTACAATATACCTCCCACAGATCATATATACCGTATTTTCCGGCGTATAAGACGACTTTCTAAACCCTGAAAATCTTCTCAAAAGTCGGGGGTCGTCTTATACGCCCAGTCGTCTTATACGCCCAGTCGTCTTATACGCCGGAAAATACGGGTATTCAGGCAGGCTTCCAGAGTTCGGCTGGCAGGATGCAGGTAACCCCTCCCCCCGTCCTGCCGCCTCCCACCGCACCGCGCCGCTCCGCGTCCCGCGCCTCCGTGTCTCAAGCCTCTGTGGCACAGAACTGCTGGCGTTATGCTTGGGCGGAAG
>NW_015386464.1:358484-378262 GCF_001527695.2 Protobothrops mucrosquamatus
AAACAGCCTTATGTTTATAAGTGACAGTTTTCCTGCTAAGTACCTGCATGTCATAAGCATTTGAATTAAAATTACCATATTGAAATCAAATCTGTTTTTTAATTTTTATTTGGTGTGCGTTGGAACAGGGGTAGTCTTATACGGTGAGTATAGCCCAAACTCTATATTTTAACTGGAAAAGTTGGGGGTCGTCTTATACACCCAGTCGTCTTATACGCCGGAATATACGGTATCCATAAATAAAACCTTATGTTATGATTTGAATAAAAATAAATCCTACTCAATGATCTTTTTCCCCCAGAAAAAATGGTGTAGAATTGTAGTTTTAATTAATTATAATAATTGAAACTCTGTATGATTCCTATTCCTACTCCTACTAGCAATATTACCATATACATATTTTACTATTATATTTTCAGGAAAAATACAGGGTCCCCAAGCCTAAAAATTAGGTACCTAGGGTTAAAAATGGCATAGACCTCGAGAACACAATAAAATTCTTATCTAAGTTAACATGTCTGAACGAAACACAGAATCCTTCTGAGCAGTGATGGGATTCAAATATATGAACAATCGGTTCTCTGTGTGGATGCTGCTTCCGGAAATCCATTCTGGGCAACAAAAAATTAGTTACTGGTTCTGCCGAAGTGGTGCGAACCAGCTGAATCCCACCACTGCTTCTGAGCCCCTGCATTCTTACAGATTTACAATAAATTAGAAAGTTATACTCACCTACTTCTTCTGAAGATTTTGCAATACCAAGATTGTCTCTCAACCAACGAACAACAGCTCCTGCAATAGCAACAGAGCCCTAAAACAAAAAGGCAGACTAAAAATGTTTCATTTATTACTTCATGATTGTTCTTGCAGTAGAGCATCCAAATATGTATTAAAATGGATGCATGCCTATTTATTTTATCAAATTTATATGCTGCCCATGTCCTAGTCACAGATGTTTTTGCAGTTCTTACAACTATTTTTAAAGCAATCTTAAAGATCTTAAATAGCTGTAGAATGCTGCGACAGCATTCTACAGAATTATGGAATCATTCACAATTAAAATTTCATGGAAACAACGGAAACTCAGTCTAATTCATACCCATGTTTGACTTGCACACATGAAATGATCCTGAAATTACATGAAATATTGGTACCTCTTCAAATACTGTATCTTCTCACTGAGTCCATATTACCGGTAATCAATTAGATTTATGAACATATGAACCACTCAAAGTGCACATTTTTTCGTAGAGGTACATAAAATGGTGCTGACATCGAAGATACTCTCGTTCAGGGGTCGCCAACCTTTCTGGGTTGGCAGACCGGTGGGAAAGGGAGGGACAGGCACCTTTATGTGCGCATGAGCACACACGCAAATGTGGCTTTGTGCGCGTGCGAGTGAACGGGGCTGTGAGCATGCACACTCCACAAGTGGGGCTGCTAACACCGGCACACAGCTCTCCTAGCGCTGGTGAGAGGCTTGCGGCTCGGCTAGCATTGACACAAGGTAGGGAGTGAGCACGCGCACATGCGTGCGTGCACTGGCCAGCCACTCATGCTGCCCAGTGGCCAAGAGGCCACAGTCCGGTAGTGGGCTACGGCCCGTAGGTTGGGGACCTCTGCTCTAGCTACATGAGTTATAGCATTTATCTATAAATAAGTGGTTGGCTGGCACCCACTGAAACTGATATATCAAAATGCCTATAATGAATAATTTGACTTACTTCTAATGCATAACATACAGCCTTGTCTCTGCCCAATTTGTAAGCCACAGTGGTTAGGAGGCCATGCTCAGAAAGTGCAGGCTGAGAAAAACAAAGAAAAAGAAAGTATTAGTTATTCTTTATTTCCGCTTTATAGGAAAAGTCACTGTATAATAGTCATGTACAATTTTAAAACATAAGTGGAAAGTTTAAAATATTAATTACTTACCAATAAATATTTCATGGGGGAATTATGATAGCTAAATACATTTTTCACATCTTAATAAACAATAATCTTTCTGGTTATATTAATTACTTATCTAGAAATCTAATTGGCTATTTCATCTGTTAAAGATAGCTATTGCCAAAATACTAAACTAATTATTTTTCAGTTGTCTTAAACACTGGTTAATGTATTAGCTTTTTAATACGGGTATCACTTTAAGGGTTTCATACTAATCAATTTCTCAAAAAAATTATGAAGCTAAAACATGAACCAGGAGTCCTATTCCAACATGATTTCAACTTGCCTTTTGTGAGATGAATGGCTATATGAATTTGATTAATAAGTAAAATAAATTATTTAAAAATTATATAGAAGACATTAAAGACAAAGGAAACATATCTGAACTATGTTTTTTTAAAAAATATACAATTAAGTGTAATGTGCATTAAGGTCTTTTTATTTTAAAAACAGCAGATTGTTTCATTCATAGCACTAACCTTATGGCCTGTATTGCAGAGTAAGAAGCAGCCTGTTCCATACCTACAGTGAAAAAAAAAAACAAGTTACTGAAGTACATCTGAAAAGCAGAATGTAATTCTTCAGCTAAATTGCTGAAGAAGAATCTGCAGCAAATAAATTTAAAAAAACTTGGAATAAAAAATCACTCTAAAACTATTCATGAATAGCAACAATCTAAATGTCCACATTTCCTATGCTCCATAT
This sequence comes from Protobothrops mucrosquamatus, assembly GCF_001527695.2. Taxonomy (NCBI): domain Eukaryota; kingdom Metazoa; phylum Chordata; class Lepidosauria; order Squamata; family Viperidae; genus Protobothrops; species Protobothrops mucrosquamatus. The sequence continues at coordinate 361,137 of NW_015386464.1, forward strand.
AGTATCCAAATTAAATAGCATGGTTACATGGTCAATCCAGGAAATTCCAGAGAAAATTTTGTTCCCCTGAAATTAACCCAACAAACAGAAAAAAAAATTACCTTTATCTGCACATCTCTAAGAAGTACTGGATTGTTTAAGCCACATTGTATTGATTTTGTATTATATTGATTTTCCTTTCTGTAATAAGTCTATAATGTAATAGTTCCTATTAATCTTACGTATTCTTTGCTTGGCCATCCTTGAAGCACATTTGTCCTACTAATGCAGCAGACTGATCACCTAAACACTGGAAAAACAAATAATTCCATAATATTTAACCAAAAAATGTTTACACATTTTTTTTATTTAAGTAATCATATTAGATTCTTTTTAGAGAAATAGGTTGGTATACTTTACTGTTAAGAAAAAAAAAATCCAACAGAATTAAACAAGGAACTCAAGAAGATTTATTCTGGCAAATGATAAATAGCAGTGGTTCTTTATATATGAGTATCTGTTTCAATTAAAATACTGAGGTATGCTTTAATTAAAAATATTATTTTGACATCTAATTTTTATTTTTGGTTCTAGAAATTATTAGGAGATACAATCAGAATACAGTATATTCAATACAAATTTGAAAATACTATTCAATAATTTTGGCTGATTTTCTTTACATATACAGTCAAGAAACATTTAGAACATTATATTTTGTCACCTTGCAAAAATAATTGCTTAGTGGACAATCAGTTTATGTGACAGGATTTTGCAACATACTCTTAAGGAGTATACTTCCTATATATATATAATGGCCATTTATTATGAATTCATCTGTTCCAGATCTATACCTGGAAACGTAACAAAAATAATTACTATACTTTTTTTTGTTATACTCTAAGCATGCACATATTACTTTTTTCTTATTAAGTTTACTTTTAATAAAACAAGTTATAGCAAATAGATATGATATGAGGATTCTAATACTTGGCAAAAATTATATTAAAATATCAGCATAGCTTTATTTAGGAAACTCACCCCAGAAATTGGCACACCAGTCAAAGCTCCAGAACTCTGCCAAAGAAGTCATTTTAAAAATAATTATGCAGCTGTTTTCAATTAGTTTACAAATAAGAAAAATAATGTACAATTAGAACATGATTGCTTATCGTTCATAAGCAAATTAAAATAATGTAAAATTGTTAGCAGAAATGAAAATGAAAAAAATAGAGGGAACAGAGAAAACTGCCATCTGGCAAGTTAACAAAATAAAAGGCAAATTAGGTTCTCCACTGCAAGGCTTTTCAACCAGTGGTACGGGTACCACCTGTGGTACATTAGCACCTGGCAGGTGGTACGCGACCATCCTAGAAAAGTGGTAGCGGGGAAGGGGAATGAGCTGAACCGGTGGCAGCATCGCACAAGCCTGAGTGAGAGATGCTGGAGCTGCAGGGCTATCAGGGCTCAGTGAAAGTGCCAGGATCAGCGCCAGGCTCCAGCTGGAGCTCGGTGCTGATCCTGGTGCTTGTGCTGAGCCCAGAAGAAGCGCCGATCAGCTGGAATGTTGCAGCATCTCCAGGGTCTTGCGATTTACATTCAGATGCTTGGCAACTGATTCATATTTATGACGGTCACAGTGTCCCAGGGTCATGTGAAGTGACCAAAACCTGCTGCAACCACCCAGCAGACGGTGGTAATAAAAACTAAACACCCCCACCCCATCCCCGCTGCCAATCCTCAACAGAAATGCTCACAACAATGAAAACCTCGGACAGGAGGAAGAGCGCCATTGTAACTTTGGACAGTCACTAAGCAAATTCTTGTAAGTCGAGGACTACCTGTACATCATCACTTTTTCCCTTTTTTGGGGGGGGTCATCAAGTTTTTGACACCTTGCTAGGCGACTAGTGGTACTCGGATATTGCCATATCCTAAAAATGGTACAATGGGTGAAAAGGTTGAAAAGCCCTGCTCCACTGCATTGGACATGTCCTGAGTATCCCACATATGTGGAACAATGATGGGTGACACATCTTTTCCTTCAAATGCTGCTGAAATATAGTTCCCTGTAGCTTCACTAAGCATGGTAAACAACCATGAATGGTGGGAGAAAACTCTGAGTCCTGTACTTAGTCCAGTGGTGGGATTCAGCCGGTTTGCACCGGTTCGGCAGAACCGATACCTAATGTACCTTCAGTTCAGTGAACTGGTTGTTAAAATGGCACTTGAAAAAAGCGGAGTCAGTGTGCGCACCTGCCTCGCGCTTGTCCTGTGTCCACCGACCACTTCAGATAAGCACTGCAGCTTATCTGAAGTGGTCGGCTAGGCACAGAAGCGCCACAGAAACAGTAGGATCTATATGCACGCCTGCTATGTGCTCACCCGTCACACTGTGAGGTTCCACTACTTACAGGAGGCCGCGAGGCTCATCACGCCAATTATGCACTGAGCCTCGCAGCCTCCTGCAGCATGCAGTGGCACCAATGCAATTGGTGCAATGAGCCTCGAGGCATCCTGTAGCAAATGGCGGCACTGGCGTGATTGGCACCCAACAGGAGGTGCCTCCACCCACGCCACAGCCCAGCAGCTTGCCTACGCATTCCTTGACCAAGGGGGCTTGGAGCCGGGGCATCTCGAAGCCTCTGCCAGTCAGCAAGAGCCGAGCTGCAAAGCATTGCAGCAGCAGCCTAGGCAAGATTGGTGCCGCCGAAGCCAGCCTGGTGTCTAGCAAGAATCTGCACCGCCCATCTCCACCCGTGCCTCTTCCTTGCCCGAGTTAGCCATGCTCTCCACAGCGCACTGCAGCTGATCTGAGGCATGGAGAGCACGGCTGACGGGTGAGCGCGCAGTAAGCACACACACAGACTCTGCTGTTTTCAGCGGCCCTTCTTGCCGCTGAGGCTGCCGCTCGCCTTCCTCCGCCAACTTCTAGTGCATGGAGAATCTGCATCGCCCACCTCCCCCCTGTGCCTTTGCTAAATCGATCACGTGGCTAGAAATGAGGTTTAGCAGGCTGAGCGTGCAAGAAGAGGCATGGGTGGAGGTGGGTGGGATAGATTCCTACTAGACATCAGGCCGGCTTCGGTGGTGCCACTCTTGCCTAGGCTGCTGCTACAGTGCTTGCGGCTCAGCTTCTTGCTGACTGGCAGAGGCCCCGAGGTGCCCCAGCTCCAAGCCCTCTGGGTCAAGGAATGCGCAGGCAAGCTGCTGCCAATCGCGCCAGTGCCACCGCTTCCTACAGGACACCTCAAGGCTCATCACACTGGTGCCACTGTTTGCTACAGGAAGCCGCGAGGCTTGGCACGCGATTGGTGCGATGAGCCTCACGTCCTCCTGCTGCGAGTGGTGGAACTGGTATGATTGGTGTGATGATCGTTGCGGCGTGATGGGTGAACGCGTAGCAGGCGCGCACACACTGTTTTGGCACCCCTTTTTGCTGCTGGCGCTGCTGCTCACCTTCCTCCTTCGCCAACTTCTCATGCACAGGGAATCTGCACTGCCCGCTTCCCCCCCTTGCCTTCGCTAAATCGATCACCTGGCTAGAAATGAGGTTCAGCAGACAGAGCGCGCAGGCAGAGGCACGGGGGAAGGTGGGCAATGCACATTCCCCGTGCATGACACTGGGGCTTTTCCCCCCGCTGCCTTATTTAAGTTTCTTTAAAGTTTACTTGATGCAGAACCGGAAGGATACCCATTCTGCATCAAATAATCTTTAAAGAAACTAAAACAGTATGGCAGCGAAAATCTGGCAGTGGGGAAAAAACCCCAGTTTTTTGAGACACCAGACTGACGTGCATTCACATGCCTCCAATCCCCTTGCTTGCTGCAAAGCCAGATTAGAGTATTCGGGCCGCTCCTTCCAGCCCATTTTGGAGCTGGTCCAAAAGCAAAGGGAATCATTTCAACCCCACCCAATCACTGCAGGGCTTTGTTTCCAAAGACCCTCTGCACAGGCTCCGGACAAACCGAGATCTGGGACTGAAAAGCAGCAATGGGAGTGAAGAATTGTTCAAAGGAGAAGGAAGAAGGAGAAAGTGGGAGAAGTCACTACCGAACAGGTGAGGCGGGACAAGTTTCGGGGTGTGGTAGGCCTGGCTGCGGGGTCCTTTGGCATGGTAAATGGGGAGCATGGGGCAGCCCCCCTGCCTCCCCCCTGCAGAGAACCGGTTGTTAAATTATTTGAATCTCACCAGTAACTTAGTCCTTGCTTAATGACAGGTCACTTAATGACTATTCAAATTGACAGTTTGGGAAAGAGTGCTTTTGTACACCCATGGCCACATGAACACAATGTGGGTGCTTGGCAAATTGTCAGAACTTGCAACCAGTTGCCAAATATTCCACAATCATGTGATCATCATTTGTAATCTTTGCCAGCTTTCCTAGAAAGTCAATGGGGAAACCAGCAGGGAATGTTGAAGTGAAGGTATGTTCAGGATTTCAGCTCTGTTCCTGCAGCCTGCTGAAAGATTTCCCGTGTGCAGAAATGGAGTTGAAATTCTGAATATCACTAGTAAAAACAAAAGGCAAAATTTGCATTCTGAAGGTCAAACCTGCAGCTATTCTCAATCTTACACTACTCCTAGAAATGAAAACAGCTTCAAATCACATCATAATGAAAGATTTTTGCCATTAAACCTTGGTGTCATGTTCTCAAGAAACTGGAAATCCACAAATCGCATCTAGGAAGCAGCCTAGTGCCTACCCAACTCAGAAGCAGACATCATTTGAATTTAGGTAATCCTTGAGGCTACAGTAAAAAAAGGTAAATACCATGCTTCACAAATAGGAATCAGTGCCTATTATGTTGAAGTGGAAGAATAAGAGGTCTTATATTCAACAGTTATGCTCTGAAACTATTTGAAGCTTTATCCAAGAGCTAGGAGAGTAATACAGGCAAAATTATGGACATTTAGCAAATAGCCACATCACAGGAGACAAAAAATAGCTTTTCTTTTGAAATATTATATGTGTACATGCACTCTCAACAGCAGTGATCAGCTTAGTGAGCCATGCATAAAATGTAGCCAGTGCATTTCCATTCAGGGATATCTTTATTTTTTAAGCTACCACTGATATTATTATTATTATTATTTTTTTAAAAAAACACCTCTTTCTGCTCTAAGTATATTTTTAGCCAGAAACTATATAATTGTCACTTTCAGTTTTCTAATCTTTTAAACTGATGCAAAGGGATCAATTGAACTTAAATTGTAATTAAACTTTGACAAGGAGATTTCATTACAACAAAGAGTGACTTCTCTGAAGAAATGCACTGTATCTAAGCAAGATGAATGAAGATGTAACTGGCTGTGTCCTAACAAAATCCTACTCACCAGGGTAGGAGAAATTTTCTATTTCCGGCAAAATAGGTAATGAGAAAAAGGAAGAGACATAAACAAGTTCATAATTTCAAAACCTGTTGGTTTAATGACCATTAACTGTACGATGATGCTGAACAAATGATAGTTGAAGCATCCCTGTGGTCACATGATCAAAATTTGAGTGTTTGGCAGCCCATCTGCATTTATGACAGCAATGAGCCCTTCAACTGCTTATCTTCACAACAATCTCTGTGTTTGGCTACCTTGCACTCTGCCACTGCTGCCTACCTCTAACTCTACCCAGCTGAATTTCGCTGTTTCTTCCTCTGACTGTTGATGAGATGCTTGAGGCAACTGCTGCAATGGTGGCAGCAGGGGTAGGTGGCAGCAGGGGACAGCAAGGCAGCCAAAAGGATGGAGATGTGGGGATGTGATAGACAGATGGGGGAGTTGAATGGGAGCCTTATTTGCTTATTTGTTGAAGAACAGAGCTGACAGTTTTTCCAGAGCAGAAGAGTGAGGTGTTTTTTCAAAAGGCAACTGGACTTTGTTTTTCCTTGAAGGTGTTTTGCTTCCCATCCATCAAGGAAAACCAAAGTCCAGTTATCTTTTGAAAAAGCACCTTTGGGACAACCATGACCTAGATCAGGGCTCCCCAACCCCCGATCCATGGACCAGTACTGGGCCGTGGCATGCCAGCAACCGGTCTGCACAAACAAAGCCCCATCCATGAGATGCAGGCAGCACACAAAACCATGTATTCCGGTCTGCAAAAAAACCTCTCTCCATGGAACAGGTCCCTGGTGCCCAAAAGGTTGGGGACCTCTGACCTAGATGACCGAGAATCTCCATAGACAGAAGAATGAGGTCTTCACCTAATGACCGCCACTGGGACTACTAAAACTGCTGTCACTAAGCGGTAGTCACATGATATTTCACTTAACAACTGTTTTGTTTAGTGATGGAAATTCCAATCTCGCTTAGGGTTGTAAAGCAAGGACTCCTGTACTATTTTTTTAAAAAAATTAAGTAACACATCTTCAGCTATGTTTTAATATTAGGGATCATATTTGATTAGAATATGTGTGTATATGGGTATACATGTGTGTTCCATGTGTGTGTATATGAATAACTTTTTAAATATTGCCTCCATTTGATTTTTTAAAGGCTCTAAAGACAGAATGTGTGGCTGGAATAAGGTTTTAAGGGGAGAGATTTTAACTTGTTTTTAAAACTGTTGCAAATATATTTTATTGTTTACACTATAATTTTCATGTATCTCTCTACTATAAAATACTGAAAACTTGACTTTCAGTTTTCAGCAGTTATGATCAAAAGATGATCTAGGGGCTGTCAAAAGAGGAAGGACATAGTAGAGACTGTGTTTTTCCAATTCCTACAACTCTATGAATAAGACATGCATTGAATAATTCCTCGTAGTTTTAAGTTTTGGAAGTTTTAGTATGAAAGTTTTAGCTACTTTGAACAACAACTTGTGTTAAATGGATTTGAAAAAAATCATGTTCCTTTAGAAGCTGAAAACAATATCAAGCTATGACTACTTTTGCTCAGCATTTTGCAATTTTTTTTGCCATCTTTCCTCAAACACCTTGCAATGAAATATATAAGGTAAGAATGGCTTAAAAGTTACTTAAGTCACTGAATATGTATCAAAACTGTTTTACATATAGCAACTGGAATGCTTTAAGTAGTTAAAAGTAACTGTCAAAGAAATAGGCAAATGTCCAATATCTCATATTAATAGAGCCAAAAAGCAGTACTCACTAGAAATAAAAGTTAAAATTCACATTTAAGTAAAGCAAACATTGCTTAATCAACTAAACGTTATTAGTTTATTGTTATTTACTTTAGATGTAAGTTCAAAAATAAGAATCCATGACATGTAAGTTTCAAATAGCTGTAATGATTCATAAAAGAAGATCATGCCATTGGAAACATCTCAACCCAATTTTGTTATGAGCTTCCCAGACTAATTTGACAAAAGAAATTTTCACTGTGTCATATATTTTTCTGGATTTAACTAGTGAGACATTATTAATTCATTTAATATGAGAGTCTCACATTTACAGAGATATTAGAGGTGATATAGCAAACAATAAAAAGCACAAGGTATTTGGAACTGAAAATATACCTTATACCTAGGCAACGCACATAATTCTTGCAGTGTTTATCAGTATATGTAGGTCTTTTGGAACTGATTTAAGTAAACAACAATACTGTGTTTCTCTGAAAATAAGACCCAGTCTTATTTTATTTTTTTTGCCTCCAAAAGAGGCATCAGGGGGGTGTCTTTTCCACTCACCTCGCAGCGGCAGCACCGACAGTCCTGCCCAGCCAGCTCACTCCTTCTGTGGCCAAAGGAGCAGCTTCATTCTGCAGCTGACAATGGAGCTCCAGCCTGCATTTTGCAGTCAAAGGCCTTTCCGGGAGGCCTCTGCAACCGAGAGCCAAGCAATGGACTGAATCCATCGCTTGGTTCTCGGTTGCAGAGGCCTTCCGGAAAGGCTGACTGTGAAATGCAGGCCGGAGCTCCATTCTCAGCTGCAGAATGAAGCTGCTCCTTCGGCTGCAGAAGAAGTGGGCTGGTGAGGCAATGTTGATCCATGGGAGGCCTGGCTGCAATGGTAAGTTCTACCTCCCACCCCGCGCTGTAGCTTGATTTTTAGGCTTATTTTGGGGGTAGGGCTTATATTAGGCCCAGCCCAAAAATCAAGCTAGGACTTATTTTCAGGGTAGGTCTTACATTCGGAGAAACACGGTAGCACACCTAAATCTTTATATATATATATTTAAAAAGAATACATATATACAATTCACAGAAAACAGTACTTTCATAAGACAAAAAAAACTTTCAGAAAAGCAAAATTTTTATTTAAGTCCTCTAAATTTTTCTTAAGGATTTTTAAAATAATAATAGTAATTTACTAAACTTGTATACCACCCAACTCTCAATGACTTTGGGAGGCTCACAACAGCTCAGAAAACCTGGCTTTGATGTATTATTGTTTGTGTAGGACTCCTGTCATTGTGTTATATGTAAGATTATTTCAGTCTGGGCTGTCTGATTGATTTAATGTTTTTATTTGTTTTTATGGTTTGTCCAGTTTTGTATACCACCCAGAGTCCACTGGAGTTCACCAACTTATAAATTCAAATAAATAAAAATCATAATAATATTCTTCCTGCTAGATAAAACTTGTTTCATAAAATATATTTCAACTTGCATGAGTTACTAAGTAGAAACAATACATGCAAAATCAATAAAGTAAAACTATTTTCTTAACATTTAAATACATACCAGTAATCCATAGATTTCTGAGGAACTTCGCACTTTGGGAAGCATTTCCATGGGAATTTCAAAAAAACTAGAAGTATTTTTAAAAAGTTAGGGTGAATTCTTTCTTGTTAGTAATAAAAATAAAAGGTTTTATTTTTATTTTTTGTAAAGTCTCTGATACATTTGGAAACATTTCAGATTAAATCAAATCATTTAGTATTTGAAATTCTATATTTATTATAGTAAACAGCAAGACAAAATTTACCAAAATATACACATGTACATATAAAACGTACAAAAAGTAAGTGTAAATATAAGTCAAAGAATAAAAATATAAGGACACTGGATAAAGAGGTAAATAAAACAATATAATATAAATAAATAGAGGAAAATCAAGATTAATCAAATCAATCTTTATTTGGTCATAGAACAGCAAAAAAACCACAGGAGTCATGATTAATTAAGATAAAAGGAAAAAAATATAGTTATTCTAAAGGTTAATACTATGATCCATTATGCAAACTATTGCACAGTACTTGGGTGTGGTCAAGGAAATAAAATCAGATTTATCCGATAATAACATTGTGAGATAAAACAGATTGGAATGCGCAGATATTTAGTAAAGAATGGAAATAATAATTCCTGGCAAGCACCTTCATAGAGAGGCAATACAGAATTCCATCGATTCAATTATTCCTCCACCATATGGACACAGCCTCTGCTTGAACGGGATTTTTTGGTATCTTCCTTCAGTAATGGCTATTGAGAGGATATTGAAACTGGCTAAGGAAAAGGTCCTTCTGAATTTTGGGATTGTTATGTCACTGAGATATCCAGATGGCTAGAGAAATGCAGAATGACTAAAGAAGTATTTCTATGTAAAGCTGGGAAGTCTATTTGTAGCTCTAAATCAATGGCCTACTGTTTGAGATCAACTAGTGCACATTCATAGCCCATCAAGGTGTTGAGTAGCCATGAAAAAATATAAAGTTGCAATTTAGCATGTACTGCTTGGCTCCAGGAACACTGGAAGCTGTTGATATTCATCAAAGGGGCCAGAATCAAGATCTATAGCTAAAAGGCAAATAGAACAAAAAAAGGAACGGACTTCCAGTTTTGCGAAAACTCCGCTTCCCACGGCTCTTTTCACCCTGCCAGGGGACCCTAAATGGGTCTAAGCCATCCCAAAGAGGCAGTGAACAAAGAGAGGCACCCCAGCAATTCGGGAACGACGGTGGTTGTCCCATTCAATCGGGAAATTCCCTCTAATCCGACAGGAGAAAGGCTGGCCCCACCTCAGTAATCAGCCCAAGCTACTTGCAGCTGAAGTCCACAAGTATCCACCAGAACATCAGTGAACAGCATGCTGAAATTGGGTGAGAAATTTGATCTGAAAGTGAAAAGGAGGGGGGCTTTGCCCCACCCTCCCACAGAAGGAAGCGGCGAATTAAATTATTAAGGGGGACAAAAACATACTGTTGCTGACATCTAGTGGTAGAAGAGAATATATAACTTTAGCTGCTTTGTTATAAGTATTGGCAGGATGCCCAGAATGAGCTAACTTGCTTCTTTGATCTTTAAAAAGAGCTAAACAAAACATTCTGGGCCAGCCACAATAAGAAAAGATTATAATTGAAAAAACATAACTGACCTTCCTGGATGATAAACACCTATTGACTGTGATTTTAAAGCTGTTTTCAGAGGAAGAAATTTTTTTGAATTCTAGCTATCATGGCAAAAAGAACTTGTCAAGAAAAACCAAATACTTTCCAGGAGGAAATGCTTGCTAAGTTGCAACTAATCCAAACAACAATGGCTCTAAACCACAATGAAATTAAAAACAACTTTGATGACATAAATGGACATATCTTTACGTTAACTTCACAACATAAGAATTTTCAGAAAATGAAAGAATCTACCAATGGAAGGGATTGTGATTTAACGCAGATGGAGAAAAACACACAAAACGTGACTGAAGCACCGGAACTGGAAGAGATAGTCCACACTCCAGGATCACAAAACAAAGCCAAAAATAAAAAGAAAAGCCTGACAAAATGGATTACAGAGATACCAAAAAATCTACAACTTGAGAGACAAAAAAAAGATAAAAGAAATCAACATCCTACCTGATTTGTCTCTCCCATCTTTAACATCCAAAAGAAAATGGCAAGACTTTTTAACTAAGTGGAATAGATGGATGAGAAAAGCCGTTCGGCGAAAGAAAAAGACTAAAATCAGATTCAAGGGATTAGAAGATTGGACCTATCAAAAGCAATTTTTAAAGGTTAAGCATTTGTTTGAATATGGTTAAAATATAATATGGTCTGCTCAACCAGTAACTATTGAATGGAATAGTTAAAACACAAACACATACATACACACACACACACACACACACACGGAGATAGATAGATAGATAGATAGATAGATAGATAGATAGATAGATAGATAGATAGATAGACAGACAGACAGACAGACAGACAGACATAGAGATAGACAGATAGAGATATAGTTAGATATAGATATATAATATGTGAAATGTAACTGTCTTATCAGATGCAATTTTTAAAGATTAAGTATTTGTTTGAATGTGGTTAAAATATAACATGGATTACTTAATTAGTAAATATCGAATGGAATAGGGTTAAAAAATGAAAAAAATGGAGGCTATAAATGAATTTTAGTTTGAGAAAGAGATGTTTTTCTTTCTCTTTTTCTTCTTTCGTATTCTGAGTAGTATTGTATTTTTTTTATGATATGAGAAATGTAATTGTTGGGAGGATTATTGTGAGGTAAACAGCTTAGATATTTAACTGTAAACCAACTTTGACAAAATCTTAAAAGATAAAAATGATTTCAATTTTGTGGGGAAAAAGTCTAAATGAGAATGTTGAAAACAGTACATATAACGCAACCAAGAGGACTAACTAGAAAAAAAGTTCTATATTGATGCTATTAATAATTGGATAAATGTTAGAAAAATGTTTATATTTAACCTCTTTGTTACTAAAATACTAAGAACTGTATTAACCTAATGTTTGCAAAAGAGAACAATATGGGAAGAAGAGAAAATCAAAGGAAGCTGTTATTTAGAGTACGATATGATAGAAATTGACTATTATTGATTGTTGTGAAATGTGAACCCAGACAACATGCTGTTAGTAAGCACCAGGTTGTTAGTTTTTAAAAAATCAATAAAATATATATTAAAAAAAAAAGAAAGGGATAGAACTAGGCAAACTGAAAGTATATAGCAGATAGCAGGGTAGAAATTGTGCTCTGTACCCAGAGATTTTTCAGGGTGACACTGATAAACGTAATGTGAGTGTCCTTCTAAAGGGAACAACAAAAGAGCACATGACTCAACGACTCTAGTGACCCATCTTTGCAAGGGTGTCCTTATGGTTCTCTCCACAGGAAAGTTCTAAGGACAATAAGCTAAGGTAAAAGCCCTATGAAATGTCAATATTTTAATGTATTAATAATTGAAACCTTCTAAGCAATAATTTGTAATTGTTGGTGCATTCCATATAAAAGTTTTCTACACGTGTTCTTGGAATAACAGCTGTTAAAATTAACTATTCTGCTGTAAAATTCTTATTTCCAAGAAAACCAGATTAAGGTCTTAATCTGAAATGTTGAGCATAATTTTTATTTATCTGTCAAATTTCTATGACCACCCATCTACACAAGGTGACGCTGAGAAGCATACAATAAAACCTGCCATTTCAAATATGCAGAAGTAAATTACTTACTTGCAGAGCTCATCATCCCATTCTAATGAATGAATGTTGAACAACATTGTCCTACTGGCATTGGTTACATCAGTGCAATGAATACCTCCATTTTTTCCACCAGTCAAACTCTTAAATGAATGAATAAACAAGTTTTGATTATTAAATTGATAGAAGAATAGAAAAAATGTGCAAACTGTAAATTTGCTTTTATTTACAAAAATTATCTATAAGAAAATAATTAATCAGCTACAATTTTAACCTAGCATGTTGTGTGTGTGTGAGAGAGAGAGGGGGGGAATGGATGCCTTTTAGCAGGGGTGTCAAACTGCCAGCCCATGGGCCAGATGCATCATGCAGAAGCTGCACCCATCCCAGCTCTGGCAAGGGGGAAAAAGTTGTGATATGTCGCAACACGTCATGTGATGCAGTGACTTTGACACCCTGCCTTATAGGTTAAGAGTACTTTTACTGTAGCAGATATAGCAACAGAACGTAGCAAGTCTGAATGTACTTCCCATTTTATTTTATTTTTATCTGACACTAAGGAGGAGCTTGTCTTAGATGTCTTTTCAATTTTTTTCTTGACTCAAGTCTCTCTTTTCTGACTATGTAACGGTATGTGAAAATGACCTTGGGAGATGGGAGAGGAAAAGATGCTGGATAGGAAATGATCAGATATGAGAGGGCATAGCCTTCAGAATGCATAATGGGCAGAGAAAGACATTCAGAAAGGAACCTTAAACTGTAAGATTTGTATTATCAGACTGGTAAGATTCTGTTAATGTGTCCTTATGATTAAGTAGAATTAGCTCATCTGATTATGTTTCCTATCTGGTCTACCTGGAGTGCTGACAGAGTGGTGCCTTTGTAGCAGCTATTTCTCTTGTCCTTTAAGGCCATTACCTATGCCTGCTAGTATGTGTTTGTGTGTGTGGTGTATGTGTGTGTGTGTGAGAGAGAGAGAGAGAGAGAGAGAGAGAGAGAGAGAGAGAGAGAGAAAGACAAACAGACAGATAGATGGACAGAGACAGACAGAATTATATAGTTGACTTCAGTTCTTAAAACATCAGTTCTTAAAGGCTTTAACACTTCAAAAGGGATTTGAAATTCTATTAAATGTGGATTATATTAGAGATATAAATGCCTAAAAGAAGACAAACATGCCAGAGCTACACATTTTGCAAGCATAACCTGCTAGGCTCTTTAGCTGTATGGAGAAACTATTTTTCTCACTCTTTTATCATATATATACTCAATGTATAGGATAAACGCATATTTATCTCTAAATCAGAATTTCCCAAATCTGGGTAAGTTACCTAAGAATGGTAAAAATGGGTTTTTGGGGGGATAATGTCACATGAACCTATTACACAAACACAACAGGGACATTTAAATTAACTGAAAGTGTTTTACCTATATTGAGTAAAAAGGACTTTCTGATAAGCAGTTTTGGATAATTAAGGAAAAATTTGGGAAGCATTAATTTAGAATATTATTAAACCCAACTTTATGATCAAAACTGAATGAATGTTTGTACATATTTGTTCATCAAGGATGATTTACATTCATTATATCCAATTTATTCTGCTAATAATGTTCTAGACAGTCTATACATGAATACTAATGTTCCTAGGAATATGACAAAGGAGGTTGACTTTTTCTTGAATAGTTTTAAGGATGTTAAAATCAAGCTGAGGAAGTATAGAAATGAAAGAAATTGATTTAATTATTGCATATTGATACATACCCATATTAACCATGAATCAATAGTACCAAAAAGAGCACTCCCATCAAGAACTGCTTGCCTGATCTCTTTCACATTGTCCAAAAGCCAACGTAGCTTCACAGCACTGAAATATGTGCTAAGAGGGAGACCAGTTCTACTCTGCAAGATTGAAAGATAATAAATCATGCATAAACATCTACAGTACAACAAATCTGCTAATCTGCTTCTTCATTTTTCTGTTGTTATTGTTGTTGCTGTTGTTATTATCATTGTATTATTATGTAGCTTTGACTCAGTCTGCATTCCTGGAAACTACCTGGCCAAGTCAATGCAGTTATCTTGGGAATGTTTTTGGAAGTGATTTGACATTCCTTCTTTCTGCAGCTGAAAGTGACTGACTCAAAGAAATCCTATAGGCTTCACACAGATCTCACAATCTCCTAGTTTCCTTAGTGCCTTTAATCACTACTCCAGAGGTCTTCAAACTTGGCCCTTTTATGACTTGTGGACTTCAATTCCCAGAATTCCTCAGCCAGGTACACTGGCTGAAGAATTCTGGGAGTTGAAGTCCACAAGTCATAAAAGGGCCAAATTTGAAAACCCCTGCACTACACTAAACTAGTTCTCTTTTTTTCACTAGCATGAGCATAAAAAAAGAATGATTTGCACTGTGTAATTATCAGACATACTCTAATTATTCTAAGATCAGTTTTTACCTTAAAAAAGGATTTATTCTTTCCTGGAATCCTTTTAAGAAGTCTTTCAACAGTAGATTGAGTCCTTAGGTCAAGCCACACTAGAATCCAAAGACAAGCATTAATATCAGTAAAAGTAAATATTTAAGCAATGCATTGATTGAATAGAATCAGGTTCTGAATCTCTGAATAGGTCTCTATTGACAAATTTCTCAGAAGCATCTAATATAGTTTATATATTTTGTATGTCTTCCTGAACCATAGGAATAACCTTATTCAAGATAGGCGAATTAAGATTAGATTTTTAAATTGGTACTTTATCATTGTAAACCATGCTTCTTCTCGTTAAGCTAATGTAATTTCAGTTCCAAATAAAAAATTATTTACCTAATCAAAATGTTTAAAGTACAATGAGTAAGCCTGTATCATTTAATAATTTATCTAACAAAATACTTTTTAAATAAAAACTAAGATTTACAAACCAAAATAAAATAAAAAATGAGAGTAGACATTTTAAAAACAGAGAAGAATGAAACCACAAGTTAAGCTTATATATATGAATAATTCAGATTTCAGAATTTAAATTACAAGATCATACAGGAATAGTTTTTTCTTCATTTCATAGGTCTATTCTTAGCCCATATTCTTTTAGAGGGGCTTTATTCATTCTGAGAGCATCTCCTGGGATACAACCAGTAAAAATTGGATATGCTCAAAGCAATTCTATTATAGCAATTTATGCTTAATTACCAATTCTTAATTAATGTGTTTTCCATGCATATAAGCATTTAGAAGTGTTCTGTCAATGCTTGCAGCTTGTTCAAAATGTGCAACTTAGCGGCTTACCCATTTAAAATGTAAAATTTATTTTGTATTACTATGAACACTTTGTGCAGGCAACTGAATGAAAGAACACCAAGTTGAAGAATTATGGTGGAATGAAACAAAAAAATATTTTTTGTCCTTATGATTGATTCTCATATCTTGATTCAACAGTTCATTTAGAAATCATGATGAATTAATAAATTATGCTTCAACTAAGTCCATTAGTTTGTTAATAGAACAAAACCAAAAATAGAACAAATAGAACAAAAACAGTAGAACAAATCCTTCTAAAGAAGAGAGCAAAAATGAGAATTTTTAGAGCTGCTTTGAAATACAAAGAATTCTTTGGGCATCTTTAAACATAAAGACAAAAAAACAAAGACTAATATCTGGTGCAACATATTATTATTGATGTTCATAGAATATATAAAATATATGTGGGTATGAGAAGAACTATATCAATTAAAAAGTATTTACAACAGTTCAATAGACTTACCAATAGCATTATACAGAGGTTCTCCAGTTTTTTTGTCCCAAACTACAGTTGTCTCTCTCTGATTGCTAACTCCAACAGCTTTTAAGAACAAAACAAACATTCTATCATTTTCCAGATTACTACATGTTTTGGATCAGCAAAACTTTGCTTTTGAATGAAATCGTTTCTGACTTCTGAGAATAAAAAGATCATCCAGATTGAAGTACAATGTGGCCGAGGGGACAACATTGGGAGAAAGGTATTAACAGAATTCAGCACAGCTAATTTGCCCAAGCAAGTGCCTTCCGGCTCACTTAATACAATTTTGGATTGGTTATAATTCTAAAATATTTTAGTTTCCTTTAAAAATATTTCAGTAACATCACATTTATTCTCCATTCACATCTGTAAGTTATTTATGTATATCACTTTCTTCTCTTGATTTGGAAGGATATTCATGATTATTATAGAATTAAAAATACCTTTTATGTTGGAAATGTCTATATTCAGCTGGTTCAATTTCTCGCATGTTCTTTCAACACATTCATAGACAGACTGCAATATTTCCTTTGGGTCTTGTTCTACCCACCTTGAAAACATCAAGGCTCACATTAGAAGTCTCGCAATTGATATGATAGTCAACAAACCATAATGGCTCATTTGCTTCATTGCCTTAGAAGGAGATGACCATTTACCAACAATAGTTTCATTGAGTATTAACCAGTTTCCTACAAGCAGAATGAGTGTACCTTTTCACATTTAATTCTTCCTACAAAAACCCGCAAGATTACCTGCCAGGTAACATACATAAAGAAGAGGGAGTCAAGCTATTTTCCAAAGCGCCTGGAGGCAGGACAAGAAGCAACGAGTGGAAACTAATCAAGGAGAGAAGCAATCTAGAACTAAGGAGAAACTTCCTGACAGTGAGAACAATTAACCAGTGGAACAACCTGCCTCCAGAAGCGGTGAATGCGCCAACACTGGAAGTTTTTAAGAAGAGACTGGACAGCCATTTGTCCGAAATGGTATAGGGTTTCCTGCCTGAGCAGGGGGTTGGACTAGATGAC
>NW_015386464.1:378362-388048 GCF_001527695.2 Protobothrops mucrosquamatus
ACCATAAGTAAGCCTTAGCTTCTTTACAGTAAATAAAAATCAAACAGTATCTTTCATTGTTGGCTTTAGAACAAGAAAGACATATCAGAAAATAAAATCCAATCAAAGACATCCAAAGTTAATCACAATGATGCCAAAATATAAAAATAAAAACCCTAGCTTTATGTTTTCGTAGATTTTCACGGGTACAGGTATGCAGGTCTTGGCGTATTCGGGTCTTTTCCCG
Organism: Protobothrops mucrosquamatus; assembly: GCF_001527695.2. Lineage (NCBI taxonomy): Eukaryota > Metazoa > Chordata > Lepidosauria > Squamata > Viperidae > Protobothrops > Protobothrops mucrosquamatus. Next base: position 378,589 of record NW_015386464.1, read on the forward strand.
TGTAAGATTGAGAGTATCTTGGCGACGTTTCGACGAGGTCCCACTCGTCATCTTCAGGCTGAGGTCTTCGGCTTCGTGCTTGTGCGAACAAAGTGTGATCGGAGCTGCCGTCTCTCTATAAATATTGGTGGGGGTGTGTGGAGTGCAACTAAGCCAGCACTCCACACACCCCCACCAATATTTATAGAGAGACGGCAGCTCCGATCACACTTTGCTCGCACAAGCACGAAGCCGAAGACCCCAGCCTGAAGATGATGAGTGGGACCTCGTCGAAACGTCGCCAAGATACTCTCAATCTTACACGGGAAAGACCCGAATACGCCAAGACCTGCATGCATATATATATATATATATATATATATATATATATATATATATATATATATATATATTTATTTATTTATTTATTTCAAAGGATATGGCTATAACACAGAACCTTCAGTAAGAACATGTCATTAATGCAGTTGAAGAAGACGCAAATTTGAACATATGAACTACCTTTCTATTCATGTTGGACATATTTAAATTCTAAGATCAGAGAAAAACAATTCTCTCTGTTGAATTTTCTCAATTGTTCACAATGCAACTTCTAAAATACTCTAAAAATATGAATTTGGATGTTTGCTAACAGAGCAGATTTTAACAACATAATAAAGAGAGGAAATAAGAAAGCCATACCATTTGTCATACGGATGGAAACAATTTCATCAGTTAAAAAAACTTAATTAGCTTTTTTCTCATAGAATTTAACATCATATAAAACATCAAATGTTCAAACATAAAGGAGAAACTATACCCTTCTTTGGGGAATTTCTGCTGGATTTCCACTTGGTGATGACTCAATAATTCAGCTGTGTTTGCATTGAAAACCTGCAAGCAGTAAATATATAGTTATCAAACCAGTTTGTATATCCATAGGCAAAAGAGTAGAGTATACAAGGAAGCTCATCACCAACATTTTATCAGGAAACAGTATTCTGATTTCTTCATCTGTAACAGGAAATAGTCAAATAACAGAATTGTAGTATAACACTTGCTTAGCCCCATGCTACTTTAAAATAATTTATTTAAAAGAAGATACAAGCCCTTCTGGATCCCAGGTTACAGCTTTTCAACCATAATTTTGCAGTGATATGAAAACTCAATTACGAAATATAGAAATTAGATGATATATAAAGAATATGTTAATTGGAAAACTTAGGTTTAGGAGGTTTATATAGAAAAATAAAGGCAAAGAATATTTGCTACACAATATGGGCCACTATCAAAAGGGAAAATAGAGAACAAGTGGATCTTTGAAATAAAAAGCAATTTCCTATAGTTTTACATCCAAAGGTCAATATGCATAGTAAATTATTTTCAAACTTCATAACCAAATAAATCAAGTCTTATCTCATTAATCCCCTTTTAAATAATTTTTAAAAGACTGCCACTACATTTAATGTTCCTGAATAAATGTTTATAAACACTAAGAAATATTCTAATATTCATATATAATATAATCAGAAATATAATCAGAGTTCTAAATTCTGAATGTCAGAACTTTGAATAGATAATAGCAACTATGAAATTATCTTGTCTGGTCTATAAAAATGAGGCAGAGTTTTCCTAGCTTATCAGAAATACATAAACCTAAGTTATATCTATCTTTTCCTAAAAGTTATTACTCGGCAATCATTACATTAAATTGATGTACAAAAGTAATGTTTTACAAAAAAAACCCCTTCACTCATTATAGTATCCTTCTGATTATAGTATTATTGTGCTGCACATTAGAAACATGAAGGTTAAGTAGAACAGGGACATGGTGCCATTCAGATATTGTGAAGCACCTCTTATTAGCCTTAGCAATGGTTAGTTGTAAGAAATAATGATGCACCTGTTAACACCTGTTAACACCTGTTAACTAGTGATGGATAGCAACAAAAAATAAGGAAGCAAGAATATATTCTTACCCTTTTAAAATGAAGCAATGTGTAGCAACTGCATGCAGTGATTCTTTTGTTACATGTAACTTATTCATTTTATTAGAAAAAATCTTTTTAGATGTGACCAGAAAATATATTCCATACAAATTAAGATGGCCAGTTTGGTCTAGTGATTAAGGTAAAAGGCTAGAAAGTAGAAGATTATGAGTTCTAGTCTCACCTTAGCCAGGAAAGCCGGCTGGGTGATCTTGGGCCGGTCACACTCTCTCAACCCAACTCACCTCAAAGAGTTATTGTTGTGGGGGAAAATGGGAGGAGAAAGGTGTGTTGGATAGGTTCACTGCCTTGAGTTATTTGTAAAAATAATAAAGGGAGGATACAAATAAATAAATAAATAAAACCTTATGAAAGTAAAAATGTACCACTGAATCCAATTATATTTTTGTGAGTATAATCAATAGAACTAATTTTTAATTACATGACATAAACAACCAAGCAATTCTCACATAAACCTAAGATAGAATTAATTTTGTAAAATAATTGGTTACTTAAGATATATTCTATGGATCTGTATGATTCTGCACAACTCTAAAACATGTTTGCATAATTATGTCATATGAAATATTTGGGAAACATTACTTGTGTTTTATGTGCCCGCATCAAGTAATTGCTTTTTTATTTCTATATTATATTTATTGTTTTTCAGTTAATATGTCTTAAGAGTATTTAATTCCAAAGTTCAAATATAACAGATACAAAAAAATCATACTGATGAAAGATAGATGATTGTAAGAGTAACAGTTGTTAATCATTACCTACAAGGTCATTCAACTTATCTAACTTGTTTATCTTTGACTCAGATAAGCAAGTATCTACTTGTAAGTCATGACCATCACTTAATTTTATTTATTTGATGAGGGCTCATTAGTATTCATTCTCTATTTTGATCAACAGTACAAGACTTTTTTTCTCAATTTTCTGGAAGAAAATTATTCAAATGAACTAAGTTGGAACCATTTCTGAACTAAGCTGAGATTTTGAACATAGGCTTTATTTTTTCCCCCTCTTTCTGGAAATAACTTGCTTACAATGTTTTCCCCACAGAACAGATTTAAAGGAAAGACAATCTAAAGAAAAATGTGAGACCTAAATAGAAAATAAATGAAGGATTAAGCATAACCCCACTATTTTTCTTTATTCCATTTGACAAATATAATTAATCTGTTCTTATCTATATCATCAAGATCAAGCACTAGAGCTAGCCACTGTGTACTTAGAAAAATTATTAAAATTTTTAGTAGTCAACTTATGTTGTAAAGTATATTAGACATTATGGAGTCTTAACTGTTTATGAACAAGACAATTAAATTAGAAACCTTAAATATCACTACAGTAAGAACATATGGGTTTCTAGGCTCTTAGCAATTTACAAACAGACCACACTGTTTTATATGAGACAAGGACTGTTATTTGACAGACTACCTGTCTCCAATAGAATCTGTTCAGCCAATTTGATTTTGCAAGGTTGGTGCTGTCTAGGTAGCTTTGATTAAACAATGTCATCTAAAGGACCCAGGAAGCATGTCTTCTCTCTAGTACTGCTGCCATGAAATAAGTGGCCCCCACTCTGGCTGTTTAGAAGAGCCATGAAGGTCTTTGGTGAAGGAGAGCCAGACCGCTTCCTTCATTCCCATCCAGTTTGCTGTTCCTGTCATAGTTTATTTTTCTTCCTTTTGTTTTATTGCAAATCTGTTTTGATTGTTGTGAGCTGCCCATTGTCATTAGGTATTGAGGGGAATCTGGTTAATAAATAAATATGTACAATTACACAGCTTGGACACTTTATTTGGCAATCCAACTAATTGTATCAATAATCAATATTATCAGAATTCAAATATTGGAATACTTGAATCATTTTCATCAAGGTGGCTAAAGGAAGGCACAACAGACAATAGAATACTTTTTTAAAAAGAACTCAATTGCTACTATTCTGAAACTTCTTTGGGATGGTCGTAGTCAAGATTTACAGCTGAATATGACAACCAATTTTCTTATTTAGTATTGCAAGTCAACTACAATCCTGTGAAAAAGAAAGTATACCTTCTTTGTGTTCTACCGTTTTAGTATCAGAACATGGTAAAAATGATCTGGTCCTTAGCAGTTCTTAAAACTGTCAAAAACAGATGGCATATTACACCATGTCATCATTTATTTTACAAAGAAAGTCAAAATGGAGAAAACATGTATGAAAAATTAAGTACACCTTTCTGCTTCCATAGGGATGAAGAGATTAAGTAGCAGCCACATGCTGCCCTTGATCTATTGATTATCAGTGTGACTGCCTCTATAAAAGCCAACGTTTTAAGAATTTTTTGTTTTCAGCATTGAGCTGTGTGTTAATACCGTGCCAAAGAGTAAAGACACTAGCAATGATGTTCTACGCATCAATCTGGAAAGGGTTATAAGGCCATTTCCAAACAATTTAAAGTCCATCATTCTACAGTGAGGAAGATTATTCACAAGTGGAAAACTTTAAGATAGTTGCCAATCTTCCCACGAATGGACGTCCCAGCAAATTTACCCCAAGGTCAGACCTTGCAATGCTTAGAGAAATTGGAAAAAAAAATCCAAGAGTTAAATCTCAGAATTTGAGGCCTCAATTAGCATGTTAAATGTGGAATTTCATGACAATATAATCAGAAAAAGACTGAACAAGTATGGTTTGTTTGGTAGGGTAGCCAGGAGAAAGCCTCTTCTCTCTAAAAAGAATATTGCAGAATGGCTTATGTTTGCAAAGTTGCATCTGAACAAATCACATGACTTCTGGAAGTCCCTTTGAACAAACAGACAAGACTAAAGTGGAGATGTCTGGCCATAATGCACAGTGCCAAATTTGGCAAAAACCAAAGCATATCAGACAAACATCTCATGCCAACTATCAAGCATGGTTGGGAGAGGGATGATGATTTGGGCTTGATTTGCAGCCATAGGACCCGGGCACTTTGCAATCACTGGATAATGAACTCCTCTTTATACCAAAGTATTCTAGAGACAAATGTTAAGTTATTTGACTCTAGCTAAAGCTTGGCTCATATTGGGTCATACAGCAGGACAATGAGCAAGCACATCAGCAAATCTATAATAGAATGGCTGAAAAAGAAAAAGAAATCAAAGGGTCAAGTAAAAAGTTCAGACCTCAATCCAACTGAAATGCTGTGGTGGGACCTCAAGGGAGCCATGCATAAACAAATGCCGACAAATCTCAATGAACTGAAGCAATGTTGTAAAGAGTGGACCAAAATTCCTCCACAATGATGTGAGAGACTGATAAAGTCATACAGAAAACAATTACTTCAAGATATTGCTGCCAAAGATGGTTCTACATGGAGCTCTGGTGGCACAGCGATTAGAATGCAGTATTGAGGCTAACTCTGCCCACAGTCTGAAGTTCGATCCTGATGGAGCTCGAAGTTGACTAAGCCTTCCATCCTTCTAAGGCAGTAAAATGAGGACCCAGATTGTTGAAGGCAATATGCTGACATTGCCAACTGTTCAGACAGTGCTTTAACGTATAAAGCAATAGCACTTAGATTTATATACTTTTTCACAGTGCTTTACAGCTCTCTCTAAACAGTTTATAGAGTCAGCATATTGCCCCCAACAATCTGGGTCCTCATTTTACTGACCTCAGAAGGATGGAAGACTTAATCAACCTTGAGCCAGTGAGAATTGAACTGCTGACAGCCAGCAGTCAGCAAAAGTGACCTGCAGTACTGCATTCTAACCACTGAGCCACTACGACTCTTATATAAACAGTATAAGTCTAAGTGCTATTGCTATTCTACAAGTTACTGAATCATAAAGTATACTTAGTTTTTCACTCATGGCTTCTCCATTTTGGCTTATTTTTTGTAAAATAAATGATGACATGGTGTAATATGTCTTGTGTTGCTCATCTGTGCTTACTTTTAAGAACTGCTAAGGACCAGATGGTTTTTATTATGTCCTGATACATAAAACCGTAAAACTCAAAGAGGATGTACTTTCTTTTTCACGACTGTATGTGCTTAATGTATTAATCAAATCTCTTGAACTTTTTAAATGAGCTCATTTATCAAATCACCATTTTCTCTGCACACAGATACTTAGAAAAGACCATATTAAATGCCCTACATGCCATTAACAGGCTATTTTTTGAGATAAAAAGTGTCAAATGGAGTTGGATAGTATCCAAACTGAATTAAATATTTCTTTTGTCCTAAAAAAAACTTATACTATGTTTTATCTAAGCTCCTAGCAACCCTTTCAGTTAGCAAGTTCCATCTGTTTAGGCTGTACCTGTCTACCTATAGACATCCTGTCTGCATCAACTCTTGAAGAGTTCGACAAAACATCCCTTTCATTCAATTTTAAGTTACACGTGGTCAGAGTTTTTGTCTTTTGTCCTGTCAGACAACATTTATTAAACATGTCATTCTTTCACTAACATTTTTAAGACACAGTTTAAAAGAAGACAATACTACTGACAGTGTGTTGATAATTACTAATTTCTTGCTCCATTCTTCAAAGATATTGTGTAATATTTTGGCTGTTTTAATGTTTTGTGTCATTTTTTAAATTCCAGTATTAACTGACATCAACAAAAGATTTGTATTTTTTTCCTTCTGCTTAGAAACTTTTGTCCCTTCTAGTTCTAGTTTACAAAATCATTACCGGTACTTATCTTCTGTTATGATTGACAATAGCCAGGATAGCCAGAATAAGTTTGTTTCCCACAAGAAGCTGATTATTTTTAAAACTTAATTCCAAAATCATATAGTAAAAATATTCCAAATTTATCTGGATCATTAATCCATTTATAACTTTCTTAGCTCAAAATCTTATTTAGCTAGTTGCTGTTTATTTCAAAGTTCTTAAGCTCATGTTTTCAGACTTGTAATTCTGAAGGTTTCTGATAATTTTAAGATGGTTAATAGTCAATTTCCAAAAGTCATTAGAAAATGAGGTTTGTGAATTTAGTAACTTTGAGGGAAATGGGCAGTTTAGAAACTGAAATATAAATACAATATTTTAAAAGACTTGAAGTAAGATGGCTGATCCCATTGTCTCCTGGAGTTCAAACATGGAAAACCGTTGCGCTGCAGTCTCCTCATAGAGGGGCAGCCACACACACCATATATGAGTGATCTCCCATCCTCTTGTTATCCAGAGAGGTTTATAACAGAGGTCCCCCCAACCTTTTGGCTACCAGGGCCCAGTTCCGTGAAGAGAGATTTTTCCGCAGCCCAGAGGCAGCAGTGTGCTGCCTGCATCTTGTGGATAGGTTTTTGCTTGTTTGTGCGGACCAGTTGCTGGCATGCCACGGACCAATACTGGTCCACGAACCGAGGGTTGGGGATCCCTGGTTTATAAAAACCAGTCTACTTACTGATTCCTTAGTCTTTGCAGCTGTCTTTGGCTCCACTTTTATAAAATCACTGTCAGTTCACAATTCCTTCTGGGGAATCTAATTCCATTTGTAATTTTTAATTCATATGGTACACAAAAATGGATTTAGTATCATTACTAATAAAAATGTTCCTTAGGTTCTTCTGAAAATTGACAAACATATACCAGGTTGAAAGCTGGTTGCAAGAGCCTACCAAAACATTTAAACTTTCAGTACAATTAATATACTTTTTCTTGGTACATTCCCAAACTAAAATTGTTTTAATTTAAACATTCCTGTTTCTGTGATGGCATTTTACTTCAACAAAGGCAAGTACGTTAGCCTGTCAATGAATTTGGTCTATCATTCTTTCATAATCCGAGAACAAGTTCTTGAATTCTAGACAGTTCTCCAAGTACCTTTTGCCTTTTAAAAAGAAATGACTCATACTTTGAGTGAAAAAAGATTAAGAAATGTCATTAGTGAAATTCACAGGATTTTTTTTAACCAAACTGTTTTAACATAACTTAAATTACAGAAACTGTTTCCTTTCTAATAATAGTCACTGAAACCTCCACCTGTAATGAGTATAAGTCAATCTGACAAAAATGAAAACAAAAATTCACTTTATATATTTTATAGATGATTCAAATAAACATTCCCAAGATAATTACATAAGACATGCACTAAAAATATCTAAATGCCATTAAAAAAACTTTCACTGCCCTCATCCAATACCTCTGGATATAAAGATTATGTAATGAACCGAGTAAGCCCGACCTTAGAGGGTGATACCAGAACCATTCCATACACAGGATATGCATGAGGATTTCAAATGGAAGAGGATGAAAAGGACAACTTCTTCATAAAATCCTCATCTGAAAGCATTTTTGACCTAAGACAATTGAGCCCCAAATTTCCACTGCTAAGTTAGGCAGTTGTTAAATGAGTTTTGTCCCATTTTATGACCTTTTTGCCACAGTTGTTAAGCAAATCAATCACTGCAACTGTTAATTGAACCATGCATTTATTAAGTGAATCTGGCTTCCCCCATTGACTTTGCTTGTTGGAAGCTGACTGGGAAGAATGACAAGAAGATACATATTCTAGCTGCTAATGGAAGCCAAACCAGTTGAAACTATTTTTCACTCCAGCAGAGGAAAGGGTAAAATTGCAGTTCCATTTAAGAGCAATTAAAAATATTGTTCATTTAGAAACAGTAAAAATCTGTTCTATTTTCCTGTCAAAAAGAAAGGAACGGGATAATTATGTCAATGACGGTAGCAAAAATAATGTCACTATTTTGGCAGTGCTTAACTTGCTAAATCAACCAAACGTAGTGAAGGCTTGCATCACATCCAAAAGACATCCTCTACTCCAGAATCCTTTCGTTTTATTTCGCAGTGGGCCAAAACAACCTCACACCATTGCTATTCAACTTTGCATTCATCTAGCCTTCCTCTCGCTTCTATAGATGAACCTGAACACCTGTTAAAGACGTCCGGGCGCCTATCCCGCCCAGTCCATTGGGCAAGCAGCTCCCCTTGCAGTCACATGCCCGCCGTCTCTCCCGGCTGGCGTCCTCCACATTCCCCCCAAGGACAATCGCCTTCCTTTTGTGGCTTGCTCGCCTTGCTCTCGAATGGAAGTAGCGACCGCTCCTCGTGGTTAGTTGCGCTTACCAAGAACCTTGTGGAGCTGGTCCCTTGGTCGATGGCTCCCACTAGGGGACCCAACACTCGCCCCTGGGCCACAACCGCGGCCATAAGGAGGCTCGGTCGGCGCGCCCCTGGCCCGTTTCCTAGGCGACCCTGCCCAAGCAAGAAGCGGCAGAGAATCGAGAGGCTCTCACGCCGGCGCCCTCAAAGCCAAACGCGCGCGGCTTCTCAGAGCAGAGGCTGAAGGCGGAGAAGAGGGCGCTGGCCGACATGCTGCCGCCCGGGCGCCAATCAGCAGGCGGACTGGAGCAGAGGAGGGCGGGGTTTCTCACCAAGCGCAGGAAATAGGCTAAAGGTTCGGGAATAGGCAACTGCCTCTGAGGAGTCGGCTGATCACATGCCTCTGACGTGTCTGATGGGCTTTAAGGTTAACTCGAGCTCGGATG
>NW_015386464.1:388213-389335 GCF_001527695.2 Protobothrops mucrosquamatus
CTTGGCAGCACGCAGCGTTACTGAGGATAGTATTCTTGAACAGTGCAATCCCGTAACGCATGTCCCCCCCATTCAGCCACCTCTAATCCCTAAACAAGATTTTGGCAAAGCTTTAATATGAACATTTTCCAACTAAAAGACCTATGAGTTTATTAACTAGCTTTATTCCTAAAAAGGTGAGTTTAGGAGCTGCAAATTCAGGATGTGATAATTGCTCTAAAAATTACACTTATGTATCCTTTGTACTATTTTTATATAAAGAAAACAGACTGGTAGAGTTGTTAAGGAATAATTTTGAGTCCAGTTATGTGAAAGAATATAGTTCAACCAACTGATGTAATTAATGTTTAAAAAGGTAATTAAACATGTAGGTGATGCATATTGAAAATCACAAAACTATAGCTTTCTACCTTTGTACCTTTGTTTAAACAAATGAGGGCACATGCTTATTTAACTCAGACAATAATGCTTTAAATTTCATTTCGAGAACAAACAAGTGCAATCAAAACTAGACATGTTGAAACAAAATGCTGTTCAGAGTTGCTTAAGTTTCTTGCTCCTGTTTAAAAATGTTTCAGTGCCTAAGAAAAAGGCATTTGATATTTTAGTTAAATCAATAACACTATGATGGCACTGTAGCTAAGTAGGTAACTATTTCCCTAAACTTCAATTAGTCCCACATTTTACTGTTTTAGCAATAGCATTTGTTGCCCTTACAAAACATAGAATTTTAGCATTTGTTTAAATTCCATCACTATGATTACGTTTCTAAATCCCAAGATAGACAAATCACTATATGGCATTTTGCCAGTATTCAAAGCTTTCTATTTCATATTTCAAAGAAAATAGTGCAATTGTAAATAAAGCCTTATATCAGGGTTTTTCACAGAATTTGCTACTCATTGTTATGTTCCTACACATATCTGTTATGTGCTCCTGGCTACTTTCCTTCGTGACCAGAGGCAAGCTCGCCTGACCAATAACCAGCCAAGACACAGTGAAGGCCTTTTGTTTCGTTTATTGCAATAAGCGGGGAGAGAAGCTATCAAAGCTTGGTTCTCTCCAAAGTTTTAACCCAAAATATCTCCTTCTTTTATTCATCCCTATCACCGGCCGCTACAG
>NW_015386464.1:392406-394531 GCF_001527695.2 Protobothrops mucrosquamatus
CAAATTGCAGCTCCCTTTAACCAATACAAAGTTCAGGTCCTTTTACTACTGTCTGGACCATAGCAAGTTTAAATATTGTTGCTTCTTCTACATGTCCATAATTGCCTGATCCTTAATCTTCCCTTTCCCAATTTGCATTCCTGGTGGTATATAGTTCAGGGTAAATCTGGTACACCCTTTCCTCCTCCAGGGATCCAACCTTTAAGGTTTATCAAGGGTTCCTAAAAAGCTGAACCAAAAAAACAGATTAGTCCCCTGATACCCCTAATCCTCAAAATTCACCAAATTTGCTAGTTCTTCCCCCTCCTTCCTCTTAGGGCATTCATTTTCCCAGTGTCCTTCCTCCTTACAAAAGGCACATTTATTTATTTATTTATTTATTTAGGGACTGGGGAAAATTTTTCTCCTACGGATTTATATCCCCTTGTGCCAACTGGCTGTCCTCACCCCCAGCCTGCCTTACTGATTTCCTGATTATTCTTCCCCATCTTCTTTGCTGGCCTGTTTGCACCAATTGAGCCATCATTTTTATCTTATCTTACGTTTATCTCTTTCCTCTTCTCTCTTTGCATAAACTTTCTGAGCCTCTTTTACCAGTAATAAATCTTCTATTGTTTTAGTTTCCCATGTGTCTAATTTTTGCAATTTTATCCTAATATCTTCCCATGCTTTCCCTACAAATTGATATTTCAAAATCATTTGATGTCCTGGATTACCAGGATCCAAATGTCCATACTTTTGAAGCTGGCTTTTTAATCTTTCTAACCATTCAGTTGGTGTTTCCTCCTTTCCTTGTTCTAAGGACAGTGCCTTCTGAATGTTAAGACTCTGGGGCACTGCATTTTTAATACCTTCTATTTAATATCCCCTATAATCAGCCATAGCATTCCTCTCTGCACGCCTGTTACCATCCCATTTTGGATCTGCAACAGGGATCTCAGCCTGTTCATTCTTTTGTGGAAAATTTTTCTTACATTGTTCCTTAGCTGCTCACCTAATCATCCCATTCTTCTCTGGTGTAAACATGTTAAAAATGGGTTGCATTTCTCTCCATGAATATTCCATTGGTCCTAAAAACATTTCTAACATGTTTTCCTATTTCAATAGGATCTTCTATTAGTTTGGGCAATTTTTTACTAAATTTCCTGATTTCAAAAGCTGTTAGGGGGGACAATCCCCCCCCTGGAGAGGGGTTTTCCCCTCTCTTGTCACCTTCCAAACTATAGGAACCTCAAGAAAAACATAGCTTTCTACTTAACTCTTTCACACAAAATAGCAGATCAGAGTTCTCGCCTTTCATCCTGGCCAGGCATAAAACTTCACACAGCTCCTTTCTTTCTCTCTCTCTTTCCCTCTCTTCCATCTGATTATTTCCATTCTTTTAACACCTTCTATTGTCCTTCTAAAAACTAGCCTTCTTCACCCTTTCTTGCATTTACACCAGACACAAAAAAATTCCAAATGCTTCACCCCAGGCAAAACAATCATTCTTATTTTCAAGGAGCTTTTTCAAAGCCAATGAGCTCCATTTCCCAAATTTCCTTTTGGAATAAGACCTTGTTGTTTTTGTATATTACTGTTAGAGGGTCTCTCCCTCTCCTCCCCCAGGTCTTTAGAAATGAGTCAATACAAACACACAAACATACAGACCCTTAAACATCATTTCCACTTTAAATTTCCTCTTTTACTCTTTTGGGGCAACTTGTAGCTTGTTCTCCAGGCAGTGGGGAAATGCAAGGAGCATTTCTGATAGACCTTAACCACTGCCTATCCATTCCCCACCACTCTAAGCCAAGCTGAGGAGCCCAATTTAATTTATTGGCTGGCCAAACATGTACTTAGGCCAGGTATAACAAATGCTTTGTTTAAAGTATTGACTTGAAATACTTCAAGATTCTCCCTAAGGGATTCCCATCTCCCTAAGGAGGTTCATTCCAGAATGTAAATACCTTTCCTCTTTTTCCTTATTGGCCGGCACACTGGCCGGGGAGGCGTCCCTCCTCTTCAAACTCTTATTGCCATGGACACCCCTCTGATATGTAGATACCCCTCTGGTATCTTACCTGTCAGGCTGAGTTGAAGTCCTTCCTTAGGTCGGCCGACTTTCCCTTAGGTTTTCACTGGG
>NW_015386464.1:394853-409427 GCF_001527695.2 Protobothrops mucrosquamatus
GCGAGCCATTTCCTATATATTTTATGACTTCTCTTCTTCCTTTCTCAGACCCAGCTATTTTTGCCTACATATTTCCTTTACATCCTTTCTTTATGTTATCTCTTCCTGACTCTCACCATTTGTTTCTATGTAATTAGTTTCCATTGTTTTGTAGGTTTAACTGACTCTGAAGATTTATCATATTGATGCATATTTATCATATCTATTACAGAAGTAGAGGATACTTGTTATATATTCTGGACTATAAACAATTAGATGGAATAGCCAGAGCTTTAAAATGGCTTATTTTTCTTGTATCAATATTTATATGGCACCAATAAAAATATAAAGTGGCATTATCCTCTGGACAAAGAACATCAATCATTCTTTACATAATCATAGTTTGAGGAATAATTTTCACATGAAATGGTCATAAGGATTATTTCAACTTCTAGCTGATACTCTGCATTTCTGTTTTATAAAGTAGATATGCTGCTTAACATTGCAAAATTATTTAGAGGAAACAGAGATATAGTCACTGCGAAAATGCAGTACAGAAAAATTTCAAAACAGGAGGACTTCCTGTCCTGCATGGTAGTGACTGGTCGCAGGCTTGCGGACCGCCGCACCCCCGCGGCTCATTTTCATCCTGCCTGGAGACCCTAATGGATCCAAGCCGCTCCGGAGAGGCGGCGAAGAAAGAAGGGTGCTCCGGCGACTCTGAAATGACGACAGTTGTTCGGTTCATCTTGGGGAAAGCCTTCTAACCCAACAGGAGAAAGGCTGTATTTCATTGATCAGCCCAAGCTACTTGCAATCGAAGTCCAAAAGAACTAACCAACACAACAGTAAACAGTGTGCTTGAAACTGGGTGAGGAATCTGATTTTCCTTTTTCCATTCCACACTTAATTTCCTGGAAAAGATCCCCAAGAAGCAAAATACCTCTGAAAGTGAAGGAGGGTGACTTCTGCCCCACCCTTATACTAACGGAAACAGCGAATTAAAATTTCCATGGAGGATCAAAATATATGGTAGTGAAATAAATTTATAAAATTGAAAGCTAAAATTTAATTTTGGAAAAGTTTAAAATTGTTGAATGGTTAAGACTCTCATTTTAAAGACCATTGTTCATATTGAAAACTAAATAGATGCTGACACCAAGTGGTGGATGAAGATTATGACAGTTATGATCTCCATAAAGAACTTGCCAAAACCTGGGAAAAGCTAATCTGTGTTTGTGACCTTGAAAGCTTTAATAACAAAGAATAGCTGTGACAAAAAAAAGACAACAATCTGGGCTGGAGACGAGAGAATTATAAACTTTAGAAAAAAAATCTTTTTTGAACTCTTTGGATTACAAATATCTATTTAACCGGGATTCTAAAGCTATTTGCAGAAAAGAAAGAAAACTTCAACTTTTGGCCATCATGGATCAGAGACATGTAGATAGAACATACCAAGAAAACATAAATACCTCTCAGGAGGAGATATATAGTATACTGCAATTAATTCAAACAACAATGAGTTCAAATCACAAAGAAATCCAAAATAAATTTGAAAATATAAATCAATCTATTTCTAAGTTAATTCTATAACAAAGAAAATTCCAGGAAACAACATCAGAAGGAGCAGACAAAAGAAATAAGTGGACATAAAATTGAAAATAGAGACTCAAAGATGGAACTTAACAAAGCAAGAAAGCATGATTTAATCCTAGTGGGGAAAAAATCACAAGAAATGGAAAAAAACAACTCATCCCTTAAGACTACAAAATAGATCTGAGGACAAAAAAACAGATTGGATAAAATGGAATGTAGAGATCTTGAAAACATCAAAGAGAAAGGAAGTGATAAGAGAAGCAGAGAAGAAGAAAAAGATTTTCAAGAAACATGGAAAAGCAAAAGCCTCATATAAAGACACTTTATTCGATTTACTTCTTATACCTACAGCAACAGTCATGAATATATGGAAAAACTTTTTGATTCAGCAAAACACATTGATCAAGAGAGATACTGGTCAAAGGAAAAAGATTAAAGTGAAAATTAAGAAAATAGATGATGGGATCTACCAGAGATAATATTTAAAAAAGAAACATTTGTTTAAATATGGTTAAAGAAATAGAAAAGATTTTGAATACATATGTCATTCTAAGAAGAATGTTCCTTAAATAATACTGTATGGTTTTTTCCCCTTTTTTATTTTATTTTTTGATATAAGTAATATAATACTGTTGAAATAGCTTAGATCAGGGGTATCAAACTGCTGGCCCGCAGGCCAGACGTGTCACGTGGAAGCCGCGCCCACCCCATTGCCAGCAATGGCAAAACTGGCCAGATACGTTGTGCGACATCACGTGACGTCGCGAGTTTGACATGCCTGGCTTAGATGAAGGAAATGTTTTAGATAATTAAATGTGTTTGAATTTAGGGAAATTATAATACATAAAAAGAAAATGTTTTGAATAAGAGTTAAAGGATTTAAAGCATTTCTGTGTGATCAATAAGTCTAATATTCTGTTTCTCTTGCCTTTCTGTCTTAAGAAAACAAATTAAGCCTATACAAAAAAGTCAAAATAAATTAATACAATGGAAATAAGCTGATCCCCCAATTTTCTCAAAACATTCTTTAATTACATTGTTACTATGTTTTTTACTTCCATTTTTAAGCTTGGCAGAAAGCAAAGCATGTTTGCAAGTGTATGATAGAAACCAATCAAATATTATCCTGCCAGATATTATCCTGTTATAATATAACAGTTATATGATTTTAAAATCTTAGGTGTGTATCAATTCAATCAGAATCAAGCAGGAATCCCTATATATCATTTCAGACAAGTGGCTGTCCTGTCTCTTTTTAAAAACCTCAAGTGATGAAGCACCCATAACGTCTGAAGGCAAGCTGTTCCACTGGTTAATTGTCCTCACTGTTAGGAAGTTTCTCCTTAATTCCAGGTTGCTTCTCTCCTTGATTAGTTTCCATCCGTTGTTTCTTGTCTTGCCTTCTGGTGCTTTGGAAAATAAATTAACCCCTCCTCCTTGTGGCAGCCTTTCAAATACTGGAATACTGCTATCTTCTCCCCCCAGTCCTTCTTTTCTCTAAACTGGCCATTCCCAAATCCTGCAACCGTTCTTCATATGCTTTAGTCTCCAGACCTTTAATCATCTTAGTTGCTCTTCTTTGCTCTTTTTCCAAACTCTCAACATCTTTTTTGTAATGTAGTGACCAGAACTGGATGCAGTGTTCCAGATGTGGCCTTACTAAGGCTTTATAAAGCAGTACTAATACTTCATGTGATTTTGATTCATTTCATGTACCTCCAGATTACTGGGATGGAACAACAGTCTTGCAAACAGATTTGGGAGTAAAAGCAGATTTTGGTTGTATTTGAAGCTATTTAGAGAATATGTACTAAATTGTCCTGTATGGTTTTACTATTACTAGAGAATGTTGAATGGAGCACAGATATGAATGAGACTGACAACTTAGTCTACATCACCTTTCTATTATTAAAAGATATACCGTAATAGGAAACTTCAATTGACCAAACTTGTGAAGGCACACAGGTATTTGCAGGTGACAATCATGGCGTATGGAAAGATTGGGACTTGAAGTATAAAAAGAAATAATGATAATAATGAAAATAATGAAAAAACAAGGAACACTTATATTGCATATTTGAGAAAGTGAGAAAGGATTAAGATGTAATAAATCTAGATGAAGATCTTCCTGAATAGATGAAGACATGATTGGAACAGGAGGCACAAGCTTAATTATGAATGAAAGTATCCACAATGCCAAGCTAGTTCCTCACTTATTGGCCTTTAGAAGTTAATCAAATCAGCTTTTTAAAAAAAATACAATTTGGAGGATGATAAAACGGGAGCAATCTGTCTTTCCATTTTATTGTATTGCGGTTTTGGGGTTTTATACTTTTCTTTTGCTTTTATAAACCATCAGTTTTTATGGAAGTGAAAGTTGAATATTAAACAACAAGATAGGAAGCGTATTGACACCTTTGAACTTTGGTTCATGCTGGAGAAGATTCCTCAAAATACCATGGATAGCCAAGAAAACAAACCAAACAAATAGATCATTGAACAAATTAACCCAAAGTTTTCATTTGAGGCAGAAGTGATCAGGCTCAAATTATCCTATTTCTCACATATTATTAGAAAGTCCAGCTGACTGAAAAAGGCTCTAATGTTGGGAAAGGTGGAAGGAAGGATAGGAGGATGACTAGCAGCAAGATGCATGAACTCAGGTATAGAAAGGATGAGTGTACCATTGGGAGATATGAAAGAACAGGTTAGCAATAGCAATCTTGGAGAAAATCTATGTACAACATTTTACAAAGTGTGAATTTTTTTAAATTTCCATTCAATTGTGAGTTTTAGGTTAAGATATCAAGTGATAACTTTCAATGCTTAATTTCTTATTTAATCAAAAAAGTAAAAGAGTTTAACTTGCTTTAATTTTTAGACTGTATGCTCATGATTTACCAAAATGAATAAACAGAGAATAAGGCTATGTTTTACATAATTTACAGCATGACCATGTTTGAGAGAATGAAACCCAAAACATTTAATAAATACCAAAATTTTGATAAATAGAAAAAAATGCAAAATACCCAGATAGAGATACTCTTGGAATTGAGGACTGACTGGTAAGTCCAGCTGCTAGATGTGGATATCAGATGATTATCAGTGGTAATGTGGGTAGCTGAATGCTGATTCCAGTGTATAACCTACTGTCAGACTAAAGGAATTACATGTTAGAAGACAGAATTAGACCTGCTAATGGGTTAAGGTGGTAAAACAGTGGTTCTCAACCTTTTTAATGCCGCGACCCCAACCGGTCGTAAGTTGAGGACTAAACCGGTCGTACGTCGAAGACTAAACCAGTCGTAAGTCGAAGACTAAACCGGTCGTAAGTCAAGGACTACCCGACCGGTCGTAAGTTGAGGACTTTCCCTGCCCGGGAGCGCCGCGCATGCGTGGTTCCGCCCCCTGCGCCGGCCGAGGCGTAGCTGGCAAGCGGCAGAGACGGAGCAGGCCGACCACCAGCTGGCCCAGCCCAAAGGAGGTAAGGCACCCGCCGGAAAAGGGAAAAAAAATGGCGGACAAAAAAAATGGTGGACAAAAAAAATGGCTGACAGCCTTGCTTGGCGACCCCCGTGAAATGGTTGATCGACCCCAAATGGGGTCCCGACCCACAGGTTGAGAACCACTGTGGTAAAATGTAGAAGAATGTTCCCAGAATGAATACTTGACTGACAGTGGAGAATACAATACCAAGTTATGATTGATGATTGCATAGTATGTGTACGAGAGAATGAATGAGTAAGAAAGTATAATTGTGCAGAAGCCCACACTCAACTACAAGCTGAGCATAAAAGTGTATTGGAGAGGGATTAATTCATCTGCTTCACCTAGCATACAAAAAAGAAGTAGCCAATTCAGAATCTGTTGAAATTCTTGTACTATCGGTATAGAATAGGAATACATTTTTTCTAATTGTTAATATATTTATTCTATTGCTTACAAGTCAAAGCAGTTGTTCTTGCTTTGGCAGTTCCTGCCTTTCTTTGCACCACCATATGGGAGTCCTGGTGACCCTGTGGCTGCTTTCACACAATCCAAGGAGAATAACTATTGCATTCAGCTTTTCTAATTATTGTATTCAACAGTTTGCTCTTGTGCAAACTAGGTTTGAACAAATTCAGGAGGGCTACATAGGAGTACTGTTCTTGGATTCTTTCATTTTTCTGAACCATAACTTGGGCTAACAATCTTGGTTCACATAACCTGCTAGCCCTAACCAGGTTTAGTGTCCCATAGGAATGAAGCTAAGGAGGTGTATCTTTTCTTGTCTGGATTCAGCCCACAAGCCACTCATGATTATCTCTATGCCATTTGGGGCTCGTCCTGGAATGACTTCATTAACAAACTATGGTTAAGCCAGGCTACTCCTCAGTGAATTCTCCTCACCTACAATCTCAATCCTATCCCCCCCAGTAGGATAGCCTCCCTGGGTAATGGGCTTTTTGATCCCCAAAGGTGCTTTCCATAGCTGAGTTAGAATAAAAACAAATAATGGATGTTTGGTACATCCTTGAGCAGATGTTTCCCACATTATAGGTCTTTGGAACTACTCTTTTGAAGTTATTTTTACAAACCTACTAACCAGGTATAGAGTTTCATTCTATATTTCAGAGTTCTTTTTTTGGTATCATAAAATTAAATGTGTATATAAAGTAGACAGCAATTATAGTTAGATTCTCATTTTTCTGCTATCATTAAACATAATCCTCAATGTCACTTATACGACATTTCTGAAAATGAACTCTCTTCCCTTACCTGTTGTAAAAATTGTGATAAAATATTTCATCTTGAAGAAGAATTCATACTAATTCAAGTTACAGCTCATTTCTTTACTTTCTTCCCTTGAAAGTAGTAAAACACTGAATTGTCTTATATCTTATGTCAGTGGTGGCGAACCTATGGCACGGGTGCCAGAGGCGGCACTCAGAGCTCTCTCTGTGGGCACGCATGCCGTCGCCCCAGTCCTAGGCCTTCAGTTGGATTTTCTAAAGCCTTTTCACTTTAGGCCTCTGCCACCATGTGCAAAAAAAAAAAAGGTTCAATCAGTCAATTTCAACTTCTCGCGGGGAAAAAAAAAGATCTTGTAAAGTTGGAATTGGTTGATTGAACTTTTTAGTCCCACCCAGTCTGCCGTTACCACCGCAGCCATGCCCACCCAATGGGCCACGCCCACCCAATTGGCCACACCCAGCCAATGGGCCACACCCACCCGGCACTCGACGATGCATGTGGGTTTTGGGTTGCAGTTTGGGCACTCAGTCTCTAAAAGGTTCGCCATCACTGTCTTATGTTGTGCTCAGCTTCATCTTAACCTCTGGGCACTCACATTTTTGCCTTAATTCTATTTCACTTATGCTGGAGACAACACTGGAGATCTATTAAAATGGATAATAGGGTCATTACATTTTAAAATACAGTTTTGTTTCCTCAACTGAAGGAATTAAAATAATAGAAATGGAAATACGGAAATAAATTCTATTACTGGGATGTAATAATGTCATGACAGATTTAAAATTTCATGTTTTATAGTAGGAAGCAATAGAACAAGGCAATGATGAACAGCAGGAAGTTAAAATGTAGTGGAGAAGTCTTGAATAAGGAATAGAGTACTATAGTTAATCATCAGATTTGGGGCAGCAATACATAGAACTTATGTGTTTTAATAGATTGAAATATTTAAAAAAGTAATCATAATCAATACTATATTATGTTAAATTGAAGTCTAGACTAATTTGTCAAGGTATCTCAATTTCCCCCCCAGTCATTCCTTAATTTCTAATATCTCTCATTCAACTTAAATTATTTTCCTGTACAACTTCCTTGTCTCTGGCTATTGGTGTTTTTCTGGCTTTCTGCATTCTACTGTCACTTTTGTTTGGCCTCCTGTTCTGCTTTTGACTGTTATCTTAATTAAATGACAGGCAGAAAAGCTCGGTTTGCATTTTTTCTTTAATGTTATTAAATATCTGATCCCAGGAAGTCTGATTCTGGAGGACACACTCTAAAATTACTGAATGGTGTGCAGAAAAAAAAACATGCCTGTCCAAATTTACAGCAATTAATAATACATAGATGAGTGAAAAGGGGAAAGATGCAGGTTGTGATCCACCAATTTATTGATTTATACAGTGAAAATTCATATTTTGGATGGCAGAAGGATAGAGGATATGGAAGTTGTGCAAGGTTCAGATGACAAGAAGAACATACAAGACTTGGCTAAAAAATCCAGCTGCAGAAATGGATGGATCAGTAGTTTTTGTAAGGTGGAACTTAATTAGGATAAAAGCTTTGTATGACTCTGAAACTCTTTTCAGTTCATAAATATAACTACTGCTTAAAGAAGAGCTACACATGCCATCTTATTTAATAGCTATGTCCATTTGTCTTTATTAAAAATTTCTACCCAGTTTCTACACTTTAGAAATTGTAATTCAGTACATCTGGACTACATTAGGCTAGGAAATACATTATTTATTGACTAGCAGTTCTACTTGCTTTTGAATGCTATTAGGATTGCATTAAAAAAAGGATAAGAGGTGCATCAAACTGATTGTTTGGCCAATGCTTCACAGAAAGTTGAACCAGGTCTTCAGCTGATTTGGCTGGACTCTTTCTGCATTCCTGTATACATGCAGCCCAATCTTGTTAATACTGAAATAATTAAATCCCACTGATTTATGCTTATTTCCAAATAAAAAGATGTTTGTGTTCTTGATATTACAGAAATATGTGTTCAGTGATATGGTAGCTAGAAACAAGTACTGACAGTTTCCACTGACAGAGTAACAAACGTTGAATGCAATGTTGCAATACCTTTCCTTGCTTTAAAGAGGCAAGAAAAAACTTACAGAATTATTAACAATTATATAACTGAAATAAAAGTTATTTATTTAACTGTAATCTCAGTTAAATCTACTTGCACAAAGAGCTGGTGACAATAGCTGTATAACCTTTGCTCCAGAATACTTTGGCTCATGTATTATTTTTTCCAATTCATTTCTTATTCTTTGAAACTAAACAGATTTGAACTGCTGCCCAATTAGAATATTAATTAGAACAAATATATGAAAAAATAGTGTAAATTATTATTTTTTTTAAAAAAACTGCATCTGTTCTTAGTAATTCAGAATTCTTGTTCAATTAGGCTAAAATCTGAAAAGACCAGAAATACTAAATGCCGCTTGAACGTAACAGAAGAAGAAAATGTAATAAAATTATATTTTATCCATTATTATCAAATTAGCTTTGAAGCAATTTAGAATTCGTAGGGACTTTGAGCCTTACTGTATTGATTGAGCCACAATATAGATAGATTTGACAATCTTTCCCTGATCTGTTCTCTGAGGTTTTGTAACTGAGTCCATCCCCACTGCTGTGGTCATCCTATTCAATTTCATTCTCTCACATATTTGAGAATATTAATGTTCATCTTCTGAGGAATACATACATTATCTCTGGTCACTCCCACAATCCTGCAGCCAGGATTGTGATGGTCTACAGTCAGAATGAGAGCTTGAGGAATTATTTTCATTCTTTTTCTTTATACTCATAAATCATTGTCATTCATTCATTAGGATTTACTCAAGTGTGTGAAAAGAATTGCAGTGTTACCAAGCTGATTTATTGTATTGCTGAATGAAAGATATCTTCTAAACACCCCTGGCAACAGTGACTCATTCCCTCATCACCAAGTACTTAGACCACTGTAACACATTCTACATGGAGTTGCCTAATTACCTTTGGAAATTATCAAGAAACTGCTGCTTGTAGGTCAAAGTGTAGCAACAAGGATTTTGGCAAGTAAGTACACATGTAATATGACAGTAACTATTAGTTATAAGTAGCTTTCAAAGTGCTAGTTTAAATGTAAAAAGCTTGTCTCTATAATTAACTTTAGAGGGCATCTTCTCAGTGTATAAAATCTGCCTGGTTCATGCATAGAGGAATAGAAGATTCCTTAGAATCCTCTCCCTATGAGACCTTAAGGAGGTATGGAACACCTTTCTTTCAAATATACAGTATCTTATGCTCCCTCTATGTTAACTTTCTGAAAAGCTGAATGTGATGCTCAATATTTAAAATCTTTATCTGAAATTTTGCAGTGACTGGACTATAAAAATACATATGAAATATAGCAAACATGTTTAATACACAATACAAAATAAATTAAACCATAATAATATGGAATATTATTCAGTCTTACCTTTGCATCAGTAAAAAGTTAAGTCAAAGGCTGAGAGACCAGATTTCATAAAGCCTGCTGTTGGGATCTGGTATGAGAGTATCTTTTTTTGCATTCAGGTATGCCAAGTACACAATTTTTTATGAGTAGATCAATTCCAAAATTTAGGAATTTATTTTAATAACACATTACAGTAGCATCTTTAAATCTAATTTCCTTACTAAAACTTTATCAACAAGATTAAAAACACCTTACCAATTTGGAATAAAAGTGAACATGATAAAATAGGTAGTATTAATGAATAATCTAATCTAATCTATTGCAGTAAAGAAAGGTGTAAACCAAATTTTTATAAACACTCACTGAAAATTCCAATATAAGTGGAAAGAGATTTCTGAGAGTCCCCACCTTAATATAGTGCAAAAATAGAGGGGAGTCCATAGAAGTTCACATTCTTCTGAGCTACCCTCCGTCAACATATAAAACTACACCATCACTCTCAGTATTCCTAATATTAAAAATATAGCTTTTTAAGTAGGTCCACTAAAGAGAGAAGATGGCAAGGAAGTAACAGGCAGTAGAGAGAAAGCAGAGCTGCTTAACTCATTCTTTACATCAGTCTTCACACAAAAAGAGATGGTAGCCCAATATACAAAAAAAAAACTACTGCAAAAAACAAACTAGGAACAAAAATTAAAATAAGCAAGAAAATGGTAAGAGAACACCTACCTGACTTTGACGAATATAAATCACCAGGACCCGACAGATTATATCCTAGAGTTCTGAAGGAGTTGGCAGATATTATCTCAGAACCACTGCACCGTATCTTTCAAAAATCCTGGCACACGGGAAGTACCTGAGGATTGGAAAAGGGCTGATGTGGTTCCCATCTTCAAGAAAAGGGAAAAAAACAGACCCAGGAAACTACAGACCAATAAGTCTAACATCAGTACCTGGGAAGATCCTGAAAAAGATCATCAAAAAACAGATCTGCGAACAACTAAAAGCAAACAAACTTATAACCAGTAGCCAGCACAGGTTTGTCAAAAACAGATCATGCCAAACCAATCTTATTTCAATGGTACTACATCAACATTGATAGAAGTAAGGTGTAGGGTACCACAAGGCTCCGTCTTAGGCCCAGTACTCTTTAATATCTTCATAAATGACCTAGATGAGGGAATAGAAGGGGAACTCATCAAATGTGCAGATGACACTAAACTGGCAGGAATAGCCAACACCCCAGAAGACAAGCTCAGGATCCAAAAAGATCTTGACAAACTTGAACAATGGGCCCTATCCAACAAAATAAATTTTAATGTGGAGAAAAGCAAAGTTTTACATTTAGGCAGGAAAAATCAAAGATACAGATTAGGCGAGACCTGGCTCAAAAACAGTAACTGTGAGAGGGACCTTGGAGTCCTAGTATACGATCACTTGACTATGAGTCAGCAGTGTGCAGCAGCAGCCAAAAAAGCTAATACAATCCTGGGTTATATAAACAAAGGCATAGAATCAAGATCATACAAAGTATTAGTACTGCTTTATAAACCCTAGTAAGACCACACCTGGAATACTGCAACCAATCTTGGTCATCATACTACAAAAAAGATGTTGAGACTTTGGAAAAAGTTCAGAGAAAAACAACTAAAATGATCAAAGGTCTGGAGACTAAAACATATGAAGAACGGCTGCAAAACTCGGGTTTGGCTAGTCTAAAGAAAAGAAGAAACAGGCAACATGATAGCAGTATTCCAGTATTTGAGGGGCTGCCACAAAGAGGGCATCAAACTATTCTCCAAAGTGCCAGAGGGCAAGACAAGAAACAATGGTTGGAAACTGACCAAAGAGAGAAGCAGCCTGGAATGAAGGAAAAACAGTGAGCACAATTAACCAGTGGAACAGCTTGCCTTCAGAAATCATGGGTGTTCCATCACTGGAGGTTTTTAAGAAGAGACTAGACAGTCACTTATCTGAAATGATATAGGTTCTCCTGCTTGAGCAGGGGGCTGAACTAGAAGACTTCCAAGGTCCTTTCCAGATTCTATTCTGTTCTGTTCTATTCTATCCCAAGTGAGTATAGGATATGTTCCTAAGTTGGAATGAATCTGGCTCCTTCTTTATTATAAAATGCTTTGGTTTCATAATTCTGTGAGAACATGAGGATTTTAAGAAAGTAAGCTTAAAATAAATAAACCAGATTTAAAAACTTTGGGAAAAAAATAGCTGCCAATCCATGACTGACAGATCACTGACTTGTTTCTGTTCAAAATTCTCTTTGGTTTAATTTGCTCCCAATGACAATTTGCTATCTAGTTTTCATTGTGAATGATGAATTTCAAATATTTAACTCACAAATAAATTATACTTGTTCATTTCAGATGTTTCTATCTTTTTGCAGAAATCAAGAACAAACAATTACATTATTGACACACTCTTATTTAACATTATTAACAAAACTCTTATTTAATATATATGAACTTTATCAGTTGTTACTCATTTCATTCTCATAAGCTATTCATATAGAAACTATTCCTATGCCTTTATCTTACAGAATCTCAACAAAGTAAATCATTGCTATAATACTTGATAATCTTTGAACTTTGCTTAAGTTAAGATAGAAATGGGTTACTTTAATGTTAAGAAACATATCTCTTATGGCTCAAATGTTAAAACATGCTATTTATTGTCTTGCTTTAATGAAGTCTCTTTGATTAAACTTATTGAATCTACATTAGTTTATCACATGAATTATATAAAATATAAATTATTTACTATTGTCACATAATAGCGTATTGTAAGAAAAGAATTCAAGAAGGGGAGTTGTATGGTTTATAGGATACTGCATGTACCATCATTTTAGTGTTATTTACTTTGACTTTCAAGGTCATCTCTAGATTAGGGATCCTATCTTGCATAAGATAACACAATGAAGCATAAAACAAAATTGGATTTGGCTAAACTGTGTCATACTCTCAAAAATGTTCCAAAACTGAGCAATACTATCTGTAACATAAGGAAGGAATGTTGCATGTAGCTTTGATATTTCTAAGGCTTTTGTGTACCTTCTCTATTTAACTAAACAGTTTGATGTGAAATCTTGATTTACCCAGGTTAAGTAGAAGTCAATAGAAGTCACATTCAAACCAAAAATTTAAATTTTAGTGAAGTACCATGCTGAAAATATTTTTTTACCAATGCAGATTAAAGTCAAACACAGCAGATGAGTATGGCAGTGAAAGAGTTAAGAATGTGATAGCTAAGGGGTAAACTCTGGAATGCCCCCTCTTCCTTAATATCTTAAAGCAGGGGTCTTCAAAATTGGCGTGTCTGGCTGAGGAATTCTGGGAGTTGAAGTCCACAAGTCATAAAAGGGCCAAGTTTGAAGACCCCTGCCCTAAAGCATGTGATTATTTTGCTGTATTTATCAAATTTATAAATTTACTTTTATTTCATACCTTTAATTTCATCATCATCATCATCATCATCATCATCATCATCATCATCATCATCATCATCATCATCATCTTATTATTATTATTATTATTATTATTATTATTATTATTATTATTATTATTATTATTATTATTATTATTATTATTATTATTATTATGTTCATTTAACCTGAAAAAGAATAGTTTGATGGATATATATGTATGTATATATATGCATGAAAATAAATCAGTACAATAATAAATGTAAATGAAAAGCTAAGTGCAGACATTTTGTTTATCACTAGGTGGCTCCAGTCATCTAGTTATCTTCTTATAATACATCCTTATAATCTGTTATCATGCTAGACGAATACATTTATTTATAACAAATTTAATACATACTATTTCAAAAATAACTTTGTTTATATACTGAATATATTTCTGTTTCCTGTTGTGCTTAACAATATATTCTGAAGAAAAACATATTCTACATTCAGGTCCATCTTGCCTGGTTACAAAGTCAGAAGTGGCTAAGGAATTCATGGTCACTATGGAAACCATTGACCTGACCCAGATTACTGAAGGCACAACACATTGCAGAAGACACATTTGGTCTGGTGTGGGTCTTGGGACAGTGACAATGTCATTTAGAGGTGGAAATGTTACCATTACTTTTCATAATCATATGCAACATGATTAGTATATGAAGCCACAGGACAAGGTCATATAGTAGCATGGAATTAATATCAATATCCTGATGATATTCAATTGTATATTTCTATCCTTGGCCTATCAAGTAACGTTACCAATGTTTTTTTTTCCAGTGCTGGTGGCTGCCTGGATTTGGATGGAGAATATCAAGCTTTGGCTTAATCCAAGCAACAACAACTCTATTCAAGCTATGGATTTTAAAAGCCACCAAATGTGAGAATTTTCATCATTAATTCCAGGTGGGGTAGTACTCTATGAGACAGAACTAGTGTATAGTTTGGGGGTTCTTTTGGACTATTGACTATTGCTCAAAGAGCCAGGAGAATTCTTGCACAAATCTATCTAGTGCCCCAGTTGTGCATATTCCTTAACTGGGAAGCACTGTTCTCATTACTCATACCTTGGTTTTCTCCCATCTGTATTATTGTATTGTATTCATGGGGTTGCCTTAGAAGATCACTTAATAGTTATAACTGGTCCACAATTCAGCAGTGCAGGTAGTTATGGGCATACCATAGTATGTGCATTAGAGCCGGTACTTCACAAGCTGCACTATTTATTTATTTATTTATTTATTTATTTTGATTTATATCCCGCCCTTCTCCCAACGGGACTCAGGGCGGCTCACAACATATTTAAAAACATAGACATATTTACAACCCCCAG
>NW_015386464.1:409527-457495 GCF_001527695.2 Protobothrops mucrosquamatus
CTCGGGGGGTAGTTCGTTCCAGAGGGTGGGGGCACCCACAGAGAAGGCCCTCCCCCTGGGGGTCGCCAGCCGACATTGCTTGGCCGACGGCACCCTGAGGAGACCCACTCTGTGGGAGCGTACCGGTCTATGGGAGGGAATCTGTGGCAGAAGGCGGTCTCGGAGATAGCCAGGTCCAATGCCATGGAGCGCTTTAAAGATGGTAACTAACACTATCCTCCCAATGGGCTCCTGTAGGCAATTAAAGTGCTATCACCTAAAAAGCACAATATAGTGCTGGGTTATTTATTGGGCTATTGAAATCTGATAATTTCTACTTTCCCATAAGATCCATAGGACAGGCATAGTCATGCCTCCCAAGTAACAATATCATCTGATGGGACTGAGAAAAATTTCATTCTCTGTCACAAAATCTGGCCTGTAAGACAACTTAGCCCTGAGATGGGGATGGCTCTGACTCTGGTGGCCTTTTGTAACATGTTGAAAACCTGTCTCTCTCGTCAGCCTTGAGCTAGGCAGTAAATGACCCTATACCGTAAGAGTTTTGGTGGCACAGTGGTTAGAATGCAGTTTTGCAGGCTAACTATGCTGACTGCTAGCAGTTCAATCCTCACTGGCTCAAGGTTGACTCAGCCTTCCATCCTTCCAAGGTCGATAAAATGAAGAGCTAGATTGTTGGGGGCAATATGCTAACTTTGTAAACCACTTAGAGAGGGCTGTAAAGCACTGTGAAGCGGTATATAAGTCTAAGTGCTATTGCTATTAGAATAGAAAATGTGGTTGGCTTGGAATGAGATTGTTTTTTTCTTTTCTCTTTTTGTTATTTTATTTATATATATTTTGACATTAGCTACCAAGATTTGCAACTGTGAGTTGGGCAGCCATACAAATTGATTAAGTAAATGAATAAATAAACCCAGGTGAGGAAGCTCAACTGAATTTCTTAAGGAGCTTGGAACTTGTTTTATATAGTAACAAGATTTTATAGCATCTATAAAATTTTATAGATTTTATAGAGTTGAATAAATCATATTTGACTGTCTTGGCTACCAAAACTTATTTTTGGAGAAATGCCTGGGCTACCAAAGATTGTCCATTCCTGGTCAATACCTGGGTAAATTTACCTTAAAATGTGAAGCAAACAAACATTTCTTCCCATTCCTAGTTTCTGCAAGGTTATTTCTCAAAGTAGAATATGTAAAGTTATAGGCTTTATGAGAATTAAATAGGCTACAATAAGATGTTTAATACAAGGATTGAGGTAAAGTAGAGAATCTTGAAAACTATGGTAGGAACTTCAGCCCTCTTATATTAGTGAATTTATTCAGTTGAAGTTGCTACTTCCAAGATATGTTCATCTTCCCTCTGAAGATTGTCTAAGCCTAATATGCTGCATGTTTCTTTCTCAGCCTTGTTCCTCAAGTAAACTAAGGCAATATAAAATAAACCAAAATAAAGATAACATTATGTAAATAATGTAACTCATAGAAGAAGAAAAATGAGAACAACGACCATGCAGTTTGATTCAGTCCAGTCTCACTGGAGCTAAACAATCAATTTCACTGGAAAAAAGTGTGCAAACATCTGGAGAAGGGACATCATCAAGTGTATCAGTGACAGGAACAAAAGTAGACTAGACTTCCCCAAGAAAAAAAGGCATGTGTTGGAGACTCACTACTCATAGGAATGGAATAAGTAATTTGTAGACCAGACAATCTATCAAGGAAGATATGTTGTCTTCCAAATATGTGACTGAGAGACTTACTAAAATAATTAAGCCTATTATCTTTTTCTCTTCTTTCATGGGGGTATGAATGATACAACAAAGACCTGAAAACAATATCAGGAGAATATGAATAGTAAGGCATGAAAGCCAAAGAGATGGGAGCACAGGTACTTCCAATGGAAGGACAACTTTCAATGAGGGAACAAATTTTTAGAAGTAAATAACTTATTTAAAGAATGGTGCGTCGAGAGAACTTTAGATTCCTAGACCACAGTCTAAATTACCTACCTGAAGGGCTTCTAGCAGAGGAGGGACTACACTTCATAAGAATTGGGAAGAATGTTTTTGGAAAATAATTGGTTCGGCTTAGCCAAAGGGCTTTACACTAAATGTGGAAGGAGAAGAAAACCTATTTTTAGGACCTAATCCCATGCATAAACTCAAGACGACCAATTAAGTAGTGTGAAAGAAGAGGAACTCAGATATAAAACAGGAGATGTAGGAAACAAATGCAGGATCAGTCAAAAAGGACACAGATGTCTACATACTAATGTTCAAAGTATGAGGAACAATTGGCAATCTTGAAATCCTAGTACATGAGGGCAGGTATGACATTGTTGCCATTATCAAAACTTGGTGGGATGGGACTCATGACTGGAACGTACTGTTAGGAGGATTTAAATTTTTTAAAGGAAACAGACCTAACAAAAGAAGATGTAAAGTTTCCTAATAACCACACCTCTGTAGAAATGAAAAGAAAAACGAAAACCAAGGAAGAAAACTTTCTTGAATGCATTTGGAAAAAGGAATGACATTGCCGTAAGCATATACTACAGAACACCCAATCAAGTAGAAGAAATAGATGAAGTTTTTGCTAATCAGTTAATATGTGCACGGAATGCATTCCAGTAATAATGTGGGACTTTACCCTGACATCAACTGGAAGACAAACCAAGTGAGAGATCAAACAAAATCTTCATGAACCAGACAACTTTTTTATCCAAAAGGTAGGGATTACTAATAGGGATTAAATGTAAGAAGGGGTTAAAGAAATAAAAGACTCCAGATGAAGCCAGCATGGTTGCACAAAAAACTCTCTAATAAACTGAGAGACAAAAGGACAAGTATAAAAATAGAGGGACACATAACTAAAACAGAATACTACAAATAGCCTGAATTTGTAAAAATGAATTCAGGAAAGCTAAGGCTCAGAATGAACTAAGATTTGCAACAAATGCTAAAAATGATTTAAAAAGTTTCTTTCAATATGTAAAAAACAAAAAAAAAATCAAGGAAACAATTGGTCCACTAATGGGAGAAGATGGCTAGTAGGTGATGGGTAGTAGTGAGAAAGCAGAACTGCTTAATTCATTCTTTGTATCACCAGGACCAGATGGATTCATCCTGGAGTTCTGAAGAAGCTGTGATCTTGGAACCACTGAACCAAATCTTTCAAAGTTCCTGGAGCACTGAGGAACTACCGGAGAACAGGAAAAGAACTGATGTGTTACCAGTCTTCAAAAAGCAGAAAAAATGTATCCAGACCAATTAGCCTGACATCAATATATAGGAAAAACCTGGAAAAGATAATCAAGCAATGGATCTCTGAACACCTAGAAACAAGCAAATCTAGTACTAAAAATCACTGTGGGTTTGTTAAAAAAATATCATGCCAGAAAAAGCTCATTGCCTTTGACAAGGTGACTACATTAGTGGATCAGGGAAATACTGGGAACATAGTTTACTTAGACTTCAGTTAGGCATTTGACAAAGTAGACCACAGCCTATGTCTTGGTAAGATAGAAAAATGTGGGATAGACAGCATCACCAACAGATGAATTTGGTGACAGAATTTAGAAAACAGATCTTGACAGACTTGAACATGGGTCCTATGCAACAAAATGAAGTTCAATGGTGAGAAAAAAAAGGTCTTACATCTAGGCTACAAAAAACAAATGCACAGGTACAGAATAGGTGGTATCTAGCTCAACAACAGTGATTGTGAGAGGGTGTCCTAGAGGACAACCACTTAAGTATGAGCCAGCAGTGTTCTGCAGCTGCCAAAGAAGCAATGCAGTCCTAGGCTGCACCAAGAAAGGGAAAGTACATGAAGTAATAGTATCACTTTATGTTGCACTGATAAGAGCATACTTGGAATACCGCATCCAGTTCTGATCACCATTATATAAAAGGTGTTGAGACTCTAGAAAGAGTGCAGAAAAGAACAACAAAGGTGATTAGGGAACTAGAGGCTAAATCATACGAAGAACAAAGAATTGGGTATGTCTGGTTTAATAAAAAAAGAACTAAGGGTGATATAATAGCATGTCCAATATCTACAGCAGGGGTGTAAAACTGCCGGCCCACAGGCCAGATGCGTCACACGGAAGCCACGCCCACCCCATTGCCGGCAATAGCAAAACTGTCCCGATACATTGCACGACATCACGTGATGTCGCAAGTTTGACATGTCTGATCTACGGTAGAGGGCTGCCACAAAGAAGAGGGAGTCAAACTATTTTTCAAAGCACCTGTAGGCAGGACAAGAAGCAATGGATAAAAACTAATCAAGGAGAAAACTAACCTAGAACTAAAGAGAAATTTCCTGATAGAACAATTAGTTTCCAGTGATTAATTGTTCTGTCAGTAAATTTCTCTTTAGTTTTAGGTTGCCTCCAGAGGGTGTGGGTGCTCCAACAATGAAGGTTTTCAAGAAGAGATTGGACAACCATTTGCCTGAAATGGAACTATAATTTTCCTGCTTGAGCAGAGAGTTGGATTAGAAGACCTCCAAGGTTCCTTCTCATTCTGTTATTCTTTTATTTATAATGAAACATTTTAATTTGTGTAATTGTTTTATAAAACATAATTGCTAAAGCTACGTTTTATCTGACACATAAAATAAACCTTAATTAACCTTAATAAAGTAGTACATTTCTTGATCCAATTAAATCATTTACTTTTATTTAGGGAGAGGCTTCTACAAGTTTTTTATTTTAATGGTCATGGGATTGGAATGTTTAAAAATTCCTCACTAATAGCTTGGTTGATAGCTAAGTTTAAAAATTCGCTTACGAGGACTACTTAAGTTAATAAACCTATTCTGTCAGTAGAAGCTTATATCTGAATAAACAGAACCTCAAAGGTCCTCTTCTTCACTGGCAACAAAATGTCTGGAAAAAAATTAATTGTCCATTGCAGTTCATTAGCAATAATCAAATACATACTTTGAGCAACTGATGTCTATAGCAGAATGGCTCTTACATAAGAGTTCAGTTGGGAACATTTCTCCCTGTGGGAAAATGGAATGAATTGTCATTGGCCAGTGCCTTAGTCTGGGAGAAAATGTTGAGTGAATGATAATAAGAATGGATAGATACAGATTCTAACAGAAGTCAAGGCAAAAGGCTACATTCAGTTGAATGTACATGCTAGTTGCCATTCAAGAATCGAACCAATTCCCTCCACTATATTTTAAATAAAAATGAAAACCATGCCAATTAAGACTTTCAATATGATAATGTAACACATATATTTTAAGCTGGAAAACAAGTAGTTTTATTTATTCATTCATTCAGTCATCTTATAAGGTACCATAATAACGTAAGCAATTAGGTTAATGTGTAACATGCTAAAATTATCAAATAGCGGCAAACAACAACACTCTGTTACTCTACTGGGGAAAGAAAGATTGAGACTGGAGGAATAATATCCCAATATCATTGCATATGTTGAAACATCTATGTTGAGCAACAGCAGAGTTGGGCTATACAGACTTCAGCCAGGATGATACTATCCCACAGTAACTATTACGTTTTTTGACTTACATGTAGATTCTTTGACCAATTCAAATAGCAGACTCAATATAATGATTATATGACCTGGTCCCAATTTTGAAAAACCCTGAAAAGAAGCAACTGTGTAGTTATTTTTTTTTCCATATTATCTGAATATGCTATAAAATTGGGATCTTTTGTTTGGCTTCTATCAGAAAGCTGTTGCTGGTCCCTCAAAGGAAGATATATTTTTTTTACCTATTTATTTATCAATCACAGTGGTTCTGCATAAATCTAATCATGAATTGGCTATTTCATATGACATTATAAATGTTATTCAAAATCTGAAATTTAAAAATGCAATAGCAGTTTCATCTAGTCATACCTGATATTTTTATTTTAAGCCAACATTCTTTAAATGCTGCTTTCTCTTGCGCCATCCTACAGAGTTTCTTGTTCCTAATCACTGGGGGTTAGAAATTTTAGTCAAGTTGTAAATACTTACCACTCAACAATGAACTATTTTAATAACATACAGTTCCACAAAAAGGTTTCATATGAAAATGAAAAGAGGAAGAAAGAATTATACAGATTGTGACACAAGAGAGAGATTTGTACATTTCCTTTTTTAATACATTCAGGGGATTTCCATTTCACAAGCAATGCAGTCAGGAATTGGGTAGGGGAGGGGGGACAGGCATGTCAAAGAAATCTTTGCCCACAATAACGGAAACAAAAGTATTGCATATGTGTGTGTGTATGTCATATATATAGATATATATATGACATCCAAAGACATACCACATTTCTGTTCATCATTATACAACTGGGAACTGAGGAGAAGTTTAATTCTTGTAGGTAAGTGAGGACTAGATTATTTATTTATTATATTTTTACAAATAAGGCAGTGAATATATCCAACACATCTTTCTTCGCCTATTTTTCCAACAACAAAAACCCTGTGAGATGAGTTGGGCTGTGGGTGACTGGCCCAAGGTTACCCAACTGGCTTTCATGGCTAAAGCAGGACTTGAACTCACGGTCTCTTGCTTTCTAGACTGGTGCCTTAACCACTAGACCAATCCTTCCACTGCAAATCCTGGTTTCTGCATAATTTAAATAAACAAATCCTAAATTTGTAAGGATTTTAAATACAGTCTAAAATAAAATAATTCAAAGAAATTAGTGACACATTCATGCATTGCATTAAGAAATGGATGCCAAAATGAAAAATCACATAATGATAACATGACTATGCCAAAAATGTGTTAACTGAACAAGTATGTGCAAAGACAAAACCAGCACAATGTGCTACATTTATATATAGCATAATAGGTTAAATGCGTTTATTATTATCTACTGCTAAAATATGCAGCAGATTATGCAGCAGAAATATGCAGTAGACACTACCTTCACTGTCTTTAGATGACAGTGACACTATAATTTTATCGTGAGACAACTAATGACAATTAATGACAATGCTAGAGTCATTTTTATGGAATTTTCAGCTGGGATAGATTACTGAGACCATTGTAGTAGCCTAGATAGATGACCTAAATTAGAAATTAGATGTGGGCAGTGCATTCCTGCTAGTTTTCCAGAGCCACTTAATAGCTTTTGGTGCCATTGTTTCAGCATCTTTTTGGCACTGTATTCTTGTCAGACCATTTTCTAAAGAAAATGCTGTGCGGTTATATTTGTTATGTAGGCTGTTGATCTTTGATCCTACAATAATTTATCTTGTCACCATATTGTTTAATATGTATGTTAAACATTTTTGGAAACATCATGTGAGATATTGGCATTGCATGTCATCAGTATGTTGATGACACCTAACACATTTGATTTTCTGAAAGACTCTGAAGACTTGGTTATGCTATCAGGTCTTGGCCTTCCTGAAAAGCAGAGATTTGTCTCAGTGGTTCCATTAGTGAGGAAGCCATTTTTATCCTCCCTTTGCTTATGGTTAGTATTTTTATTTTTATGATATTTATTATT
Organism: Protobothrops mucrosquamatus; assembly: GCF_001527695.2. Taxonomy (NCBI): domain Eukaryota; kingdom Metazoa; phylum Chordata; class Lepidosauria; order Squamata; family Viperidae; genus Protobothrops; species Protobothrops mucrosquamatus. Next base: position 417,028 of record NW_015386464.1, read on the forward strand.
GTGGTTCTTTAGATTTTAATCTGTTTTTATATTGGCTGTTTTATCTATTGCTGTTTGCTGCCCAGGGTTGTCTTTGGGCTATATAAATTTGATAATGCATAAATAAAAGTCTTACTATCCAAATCAACATCTTGAGCATTACTTAAACTCACTAATCAGGTAGATATGAACAAACTATAATTAAATTCAGACAAGACTGAGGTGGCATTGATGAGTAAGAAAGCAGACTAGAACACTGAGGTTTAGCCAGTGGTGGGATTCAGCCAGTTCACACCAATTCAGCAGTACCAGTAGCTAATTTTTTGTTGCCCAGGCTCAGAATGGACTTCCGGAAGCAGCATCCACACAGAGAAATGGTTATTCACATATTTGAATCCCACCACTGGGTTTAGCCTGTTTTGAATAGGTTTGCATCTGAATGAAAGTGTAGATCCATATTTAGAGGATTTTCTTTAAAGCTCAGTTGTTAATGAATTTACAGATCACTTTTTTCTGAGCTTAATAATTTCACAGCAAGTTATCCATGCCTTGGTCACATTCTGTCTAGACTATTGCAACATGCTTGAATGATAAGATAACTTGATTTTTTAAAGTTCATTTCACACAAATTTTATTGGAAATTGGATGTTTCTTAGGTATCATTTATTCCCTATTCAGTCATCCTAGTATAGGAACTCAGTAGCTATAAAGGTGCAGCTTTAGACAATGAATATAAATGTTTGGATATGCTTTCTGTGCAGAACATTCACCCTTTGACTATTGGACAAAATACAGCTGAAGTCTATCATGGCTGGTAGCTATATATTCATTGTAGCCATTCATTTAATGGTTATTCAATAAGAGCCAGGACTGTTTTTCAGTTTTATTTACTAGTAAAACAAAGTGAATGTTCTTTGCCATTTTTCTGAAACCAATAGTTGAAGCATAACATTCAGTTGCCAACAGCAGGTCTGCTGAGATTTGTCTTCAGGTTCATCAGAAATCTGTAAGCTAAAAGAGATACATTCTTGAACAAGGAACACAATATATTGTAAAAGTCTCTGCTGCTGAACTTGGTGGCCCCTCTGGTTTCTTGATGTTTGCCTATAACAGGGGTGTCAAACTCACAATGTCACGTGACGTATCGTGACGTATCGTGACTTTTTTTGCCATTGCCGGCAATAGGGTGGGCGCGGTTTCACTATGATGCATCCAGCCCGCGGGCCGGCAGTTTGACACCCCTGGCCTATAAACAGGCAATATGATATGATTTTGAAAGATATAACAGGATTCAGCTTTTCCATCTCTCTTGTAACTTACTTGCATGTGCTTTTTTATTTTGCTCTTCTCTTTCCTTTTACATTTAAGCTCTTTACTGACTTCCATGGAAACATTTCAAATTTCCAAATTGGGCTTAAAAGATTATTTCCAGAACTTTGGAGAGCTGCTTCCAGTAAGGGTACAAGCCTGCTTAAAATAACTCAGTGTTCTGTTACTCATCTGCTTTTAATGCGTCTCTTTCCCCTGCTCCAGATAATAATTATTCTTACTTCAGCAACTTCAATTTAGCCCTGACTTGATAGCCACTTTGCAAAGGCTTGTTAAAAAAAGAAAAGCATGATCCTACTGGATTATCAGTAGGTCACGTATCTTATCTGTCAAGTGGATGTGCCGTTGCTGTTTTAAACCAGATGAATAAAAAAATAATAGTTTCCTTTCCTTTCCTTGTCACTTAATGAGTGGTAAAATAAGTGACAATGTTTTACTTAAAAGTGGCACTCTACCAGCTGTGAATACAGAATTAACTCTAAAAAATTAAATGGGTGTTAAAATGATACTCATTACTGCTACTTTAAGTTATCAATATGTAGTGTGTACAAAGTTATTAACACACCTTCAATAATACACATCAATGCAATAAGGATCAACAATTCTATTGCTCTCCTTTTGTCTTCTACTAATTGATACAGACATTCAAGTAGCAATAACATTCCATTAGACATTAATGTGTCTAAGTCCTTTTTAAATTGACATCTGTATGGCCATCTTCTGATACCACATTTTGTAGTTTAGTTAAGCTTTCCCTTGGGCTTTCCATATTTCCAGATCAGCTCCTGACCACATTGTTGGTTGTTTCAAGGCTGATTTTTTCCCCCTGACTTTGTGCCAGCTTACATGAACCTAGAGCAAAGCTGGACTTTTTCCTTTCATCCATGCTATAGCTCCAGGACAAGTGTGTTTTAGTGTTTGCTTTTCTGTTGCTTCACTGTGCCTTCCAGCTTTGAGCACAACCAAGACCTGCACATCTTCCACTATGTGTGAGAGTTAATTTTGATACAATTATGATAGCAAATCAAATGACTGCAAAAACAAATGAAAGAAGAACACTGGACTACTCCTATAAAAGAAGAGACCCATTAGCTGTTGCATAGGCATCAATGAGAAAAAGGTGCTAAAGGGTTTGATTATTGTTCTTACATATACGTTTTGCTCTTGAAACATAAAAGTCACTAGAATCGTTTTGTTATGTTTTCCTAACTCCTCATTAATAACGGATAGTTGGAAATCTTGCATTCTATGAGCTTACCTATTTGTTTCTAGTCCTGCTTATTGGATGTAACATGACACTATGCCACGAAAGTATCCAACTTCCTCAGCAAATCCAGTGCCAATCCTTCTATCCTGTTTGAAGCCAGGTTTGTAAAACCATCAAGGAGAAAACGAAACCTCCACCAAAATTTTCAGGGCAAACTATGACTTATAAGCTGGCAGTAAACTCTATACTACTAGCTTTGCATAATGTTACCTAGTTGGGTATGAAACAAATGCAAGCAAACAAACAAGCTTAGACAACATTTAAGAAAGATAATAATAATAATAATAATAATAATAATAATAATAATAATAATAATAATAATTAAAAAACAACAACAACAACAACAACAACAACAACAATAATAATAATAATAATAATAATAATAATAATAAAAAGTTGGAAGGGACCTTGGAGGTCATCTAGTCCAACCCCTTCTCAGGCAGGAAATCCTATACCATTTCGGACAAATGGCTGTCCAGTCTCTTCTTAAAAACTTCCAATGTTGGAGCATTCACCGTTTCTGGAGGCAGGTTGTTCCACTGTTTAATTGTTCTAACTGTCAAGAAGTTTCTCCTTAGTTCTAGGTTGCTTCTCTCCTTGATTAGTTTCCATCCCTTGCTTCTTGTCCTGCCTTCAGGCGCTTTGGAGAATAACTTGACTCCCTCTTCTTTGTGGCAGCCCCTGAGATATTGGAATACTGCTATCATGTCCCCCCTCGTCCTTCTCTTCATTAAACTAGACATACCCAATTCCAGCAACCGTTCCTTATATGTTTTAGCCTCCAATCCCCTGATCATCTTTGTTGCTCTTCTCTGTACTCTTTCTAGAGTCTCAACATCTTTTTTACATCGTGATGACCAAAACTGGATGCAGTATTCCAAGTGTGGCCTTACCAAGGCATTGTAAAGTGGTATTAATACTTCACGTGATTAGCATATAAATATACCTTGTCACATTTGTACTGTTTTGCAAGAGCTGTGACTATTAAACCATCCATTCTTTATTGCTTAAAACAGTGATCCACAACCTTTGTAGCTTGGCAGCCTTGCTGGAGGGGGGGAGAGGGAAATGGGCCATGTGAGCAGTGGTGCACAGCTCAACACATGTGAGTGGCAGACTGGCACGCACATGTATGTGCACACAACTCAACTTGCACAAATTGAGCTGCACAAGCGTGTGCATACATGCCAGCCCGGCAGTTGCATCCCAGTTGCAAATAGGTTGTGGCCCAGAAGTTGGGGACGCATGGCTTAAAAGATCATTAAAACTGTCCATTTTGCATTTCAGTGCAAAATTGGACCAGAGATTTTCGTTAAAGCCCTTCAAAACATTTTAATAAAATCAAATGACCCAATAGCCCAAGAAGAAAAAACGGTCATGTACAATGTACAATGAAAAGACTGCAACAGTCAACTATGTAGGACAAAAAGACCAGCCAAGTGCACCAAAATATCAAGTAGCTACAGAAGGCATGACAAAAACTCATTAATCTCATAACATGAGGACAGACTCAAACACAGTTTCAACAGAGAAACTATTAGCTTCTTAGACCAAGCCAAATTAAAAAAAATGCTAGGGAATTGCATTAATAGAGGGATAGAATCAAGATCACGTGAAGTGTTAATAGCACTTTACAATGCCTTGGTAAGGCCACTTGGAATACTGCATCCAGTTTTGGTCACCATGATGTAAAAAAGATGTTGAGACTCTAGAAAGAGTACTGAGAAGAGCAACAAAGATGATTAGAAGACTGGAGGCTAAAACATATAAGGAACAGTTGCTGGAATTGGGTATGTCTAGTTTAATGAAGAAAAGGACTAGGAGTGACATGATAGCAGTGTTCCAATATCTCAGGAGTTGCCACAGAGAGAGTCAAGCTATTCTCCAAAGCACCTGAAGGCAGGACAAGAAGCAATGGATGGAAACTAATCAAGAAGAGAAGCAACCTAGAACTAAGGAGAAATTTCTTGACAGTTAGAACAATTAATCAGTGGAACAACCTGCCTCCAGAAGTTGTGAATGCTCCAACACTGGAAGTTTTTAAGAAGAGACTGGACAGCCATTTGTCTGAAATGGTATAGGGTTTCCTGCCTGAGCAGAGGGTTGGACTGACTGACCTCCAATATCCCTTCCAAAATAATAATAATAATAATAATAATAATAATAATAATAATAATAATAATAATAATAATAATAATAACAACAACAACAACAACAACAGCAACAACAACAACAATAATAATAGTTGTTGTTATTGTTGTTGTTGTTATTATTATTATTATTATTATTATTATTATTATTATTATTATTATTATTATTATTATTATTTCCTGGAACCTTAAATTCAGACAAATCAGTCACCAGTAGATACATAGACATAAACCATAATTACAAATAATTTAAAAGAGACAATAAAAAACCTAGGATGCAAACAAAAAGACTACCACATACCCCCTTCATCAGCCCACATTCCAGTGGTGGGATTCAGCCAGTTAACACCACTTCGGCAGAACCAGTAGCTACTTTTTGTTGCCCAGGCCCAGGATAGACTTCCGGAAGCTGCATCCACACAGAGAACCATTTGTTCACATATTTGAATCCCACCAGTACCACATTCAGATAATGGACCAGCACCAGGCAAACAATTGTGCAAAAAACAATACCCCGATCAAAGACATCACCAAGGAGAAATTACATCTGCACCAAAACTGACAGGGCAAGCTACTGCATATAGACAGGCAGCAAATCACATACTCACTGATATGTCAGCTAGTTGGGTAATGAAACCTGTATAAGCAAACAATCAAGCTCAAAGAGCACAAAGAACCCCACAGTTCAAGCCTGAGCTACAGATATTCTTTTAGGTGCATAATTACTATTAAAGAAACACTTGATTAATTTATGTTTTCTCTGTTTGGGTCAAATTATTGCAAAGTATTTATTATTTTTCAAATAATTTTAAGAACCTTTACTAATATTTTAAACTTAACTTTTAAATGTTAACTAAACTATTACTGTTCAGATGTGCTAACAATTATATATTGCTTAAAAAACACATTTTCCCCCCAGAAATTATTGTCTTCCAAAGCAGCCTATATTCAAATATAAGCAATTCAAAATAGAGGAAAAACCCTTTTTTGCAGATTCAAAATTAGAAAAACAGGATGTGGAATGGAAAAAAAGGAAGATAAAACAATTTTATTAAGGTAAAAAAAATATGATTTGCATCATATCATTCTTAGGTATTTGGTATTCTTTTGCTGGGGTTTTTTGAAATGCTATTTTTGGCCTTTGTTTCTTTTTATTAGGCCAAAGTCTGTGATTAAAATTACTGTAGCTGATAAATGTAGCACAGTAATGCTACCCTTGTACTTTCCAAATTAGCAAAAATAGAATTCTTTGTCTAGTGGTGAGTGGCTCAGCAAATTCCCCACAGCTGTTCCTTGGGACCAAATTGGTCTTCCATTGTCATGGTCTTCATACTGAGAAACAAAGAGTGTGGCTACCCTAATAGAATTTGGCTCTTGATTTATCAATAAACCCTTACATGTATACACCAGTAATATTTTACTTGGCTGGAATGGCTGGTTTATCTTAAGTTTCATGAGCTTTGAAACAGGGATTATGATTAATTAAGAATGAATTTAAATATCATACTTATTTCAAGGTCAGCACATTATATTTGATCAAATACCATGCCAAATATTTCAGCCAGTAAACTCACAGTCAGCTCTGATTTCTTATTAGTAATATTTTGCATGTTCTGATAATCTTTTTTCTTCTCCCCTCTTGCCAAAGAATGCTGTCTGAAGGATATCTTTGTAAAATCCCTTATCATGAGCTCTTGAATTACACGCTCTATGGAACAGAAACAGAAGAGGCAATACATGAATTGAAGTCATTAAATGGTGTCACTTATGAATCAACAGACAACATGCAAAGTAGAAGTTTATTTTGTAATTATAGATCCATGGACACATTTATGATCTCTGTTTCTTCCAAAAAACCCAAAAATAATAAACAAAAGAAAGACACATTGAAACAAACTATTCAATATCCAATATTTGAAAGGCAAACATCTGAACCTGTGGAAATCTGTGTGAGATCATCCATAAGCAAAGATACTTACCTTGTTCCTTCTTCTTGTAAAAGCATTTGTAAGAACTACAATGACCTGCATATCGCTGGTGATCAGGTGCTGCCAATGAATTCAATTAAAAGAGATGCTATTTATGACAGTGGGATATGCCCATTCTTGGAATCGTCAGAGATTCCATTGGCAATAGATTCAATTCCAATATTGCCTGTTGAGGTCCCGCGGAAACCGTCCCAAAGGAATTCATCATGCTGCATCATGGCCAGCATCATGCACCATCAACAGCCTCTCTCAAATTCAATTCTGAATAATTATTTGGAGGAGAAAGTACTAGAGCTTTATAAACAATATATCATGGATGTGATGGGCAGCAGCATATCTCCCACTCAAATCTTGACTTCAGAGTTCATAATGACAAATGTAGATCAAATCAGCATGAAACTATCCCAAGAGATGAACATGAAGACCACCAAAGCCAAAGATATGGTTATTAACTGCCTTCTGCAATTAGCTAGTGGAAAGGTGTCAAGTGAAATGAGCACTCCCAGTCTCCACATTTCCCAGTTCAGCACTAAATAAAGTTCACTCTGTCTTGAAAGGTAGAAATCAGTTTAATTTCTGAGTTCTAAAACTATCAGGATACAGTTGAACTGCCAAATCTTAATTATTTCACAAGTAAAATTCTTCCAGGATTTTTCATTTTCCTTTCTTCTTTTGTGCTTTCTCCTCCTTCCCTACTAAACAGTTTTGTGTGTCTGCAAAAAGTTCAGTTAATAAGGGACCTTTGAAAGTTTTCCTGAAGTTATTATTATTATTTATTATTATTATTATTCTTTTGCAATCTACTAAATATTGGTCACCTAGTGAAAGCTTCCTCTTGTGTATGGGAGCATCATTTAACTGTACAGATAATTTATATAATGTAAATCCATTATGTCTAATAACAATAAAGATAACTATGAATTTTTCTCTTAATAAATCATTTTTAAATGATATGTTTCATTTCCTGTCTTTTTTCCCTCTTTGTGGTCAGAACACTATATTTCAGTTTTCAACATACTTGGAAATATATTTTCATACTTCTTACCTCTGATTTGCCATACTAAATTCTCCTAGAAGCTATTTATAGATTTAAAAAATGATCCACAATTCTAATATGTCAGCTTATAGAACAGTTTAAGAATGTATAGATAGACCTTGATTTATGATAATTCACCCAGTGACCATTCAAAGTTATGACAGTGCTAAATGAATACACTTAGGATACATGTCCAAAGTTAAAGCTGTTGCAGTGGCCTTGCGGTCACTTGATCAAAATTTGGGAGCCTAGAAGATTACCTGCACTTAAAGCTGCAGGAATACCACTATCCAGTGCTTTTTTTGTCATAGAACTCACCGGAACAGAGCTCCGGCACCTTTTTTTGACAGATATTCCAAGTTTTAAAAGTAACTTTTGAAAATTTGATGTTTGGTCCACATGGACTTGAATCGCCCTGTCAAGCATAGCAGGTTGGTGGCAAAATCATTAAAACGGTGCATGCGGGCTGCTTTTGTGTCGAGTCCGATGCATGCGTACTTCATCCGGCTGCTCAGCTTGGGGCACTGCTCAGCTTGTGATTGGTCATGTGGTTGCGCGCTGAGTGCTTACTGCAAGCGATGACTGTTATGTTTCATTACACAACTGACGTGTGTGTGTGTACAGTGATTGACTATGTGCAAAAGGTAAATAAAAAATTAACAAGATGTGAGTTCTGGCACCTTTTTTCTTACAAAAAAACCACTGCCACTACCTATGTTTCCACCATACCCTTTTGGTCCCCTGCCACCTTGTGCTGTACTGTCCCAGCTGACCTTTGCCATACTCTTGCTCTCACTGCTGACAAGGCATGGGTGCCCTTACTGTTGGGCTGGGCTTCGGCTTCATGCTGTGAAAAAGAAGGCAAAAGTACCCCAGACCCATAGCATACCAAAAGCCCCTTTGCAAAGAGCTTGTAGGTGAGGCAGGCTTTGCATTCCCCAAAAATAAAAAAAACAAAAAGCTCAAAGCAGCAAAGGCAAAGAGACTTTTTTGGCGTGAGATGATTCTGCGGCTGTTTTTGCCTTTCTTTTTCTTTTTAGCCTGGCCTAGGAACATTTTCTGCAAAGCGGCATTTTTGCATGCTGTGCTCCAGGAGCTTTTTTACACGGGTGTTTGGCATGCCGTGACTCTAGACCTTCTTTTGACACCCCCCCACACACAGCTGAAGTCCAGCCCAGTCTGGCCTAGCAGCCAGCTGGTTATTTTCATCAGCAATGGGAGCAGGAAAACAGCAAAGTTCAACTGCAGCCACAAAGAGCAGGATAGCAGGGATTTTGGAGTGTGGAGATGGCGAGAGGAATTGTGGCTGGTACTGGGCTGGGGTGTTTGTGACTTCCCAGAGGGTGGTAAGCAGTTCTGGGACAGCTTGCTGCCCTGCAACGCAGGGCAACCAAGAGGGCAGAGCCAGGGGGAAGGGGTTTGGGAGGTGAGAGGGACCAAGACCAGAACGGCTTGGATTTGGGTGGGTATTTGCTTAATGACTCACAATTCTCAGTGGATTTCTTTGGCATCTTTATCCAGATATTTGAGAAATGGTGCTGAATAAAATGGAAACCAAAACTTTGGGAGACTAATGCTCTTGTTCACAGTATATTTTTCTTTAAAACCTTTAAGATATGGGAAGGTTTAAAGGGCGAACAGGTTGGTATGCAATTGTGTATGGATATGGCATAAGGAAGAATGAGTTGCAGTTACAGTATTGGACATGTATAATGAATGAATCTACACTTTCTTTTGTTTTTCTTATCTCATACTTTTATATGGATTATTATATCTTATATCTATGTATATAACACTGTTTACATCATAAAGAAATAGTATGATAGGAATACTTCTTTTCTTTAATTCTTAGCAGGTGGCAAGTGATATAAGATCTTTCTTTTTCTCTTTGCACCGAGTGAGATCATAATATGATGCTTATAGAAGCTACGCACAAATTTTTACAATGAACACCCCATACTTTTGATGTTTCAATATGGAAAGTTCACTTCAAGAATTATTTAGAACTAGCTGTACCCAGCCACGCGTTGCTGTGGCTCAGTCTGGTTAAATGGAAAAGAAAGAACAGAGAAAGCGTTTGTGTCACAGGTGTGACATCTATATAATAGTAGGTATATAAAAACGCGCATATTCAAATGCAATGTTGTGTCAAAATTTCAAAGCAATCGGTGAAGAACTTTCGGAGATTTAAGATTTTGAACAAACGAACATTTACATTTTTATTTATATAGATGTGTTTATTCTTTAAGTTTCTTCATAGCTGGAGTCTGCTTCAAGGCTTATGCTGAATTTAAAACAGATACATATTTTTCAGAACATATACATTTTAAGGCCTTAAATAGTTTTACAAGTATCTACATTATTGAGTTAAGGATGTTAAGAATAGCAGCTTGTATCAAAAATAATTCTTTTGATAGAAAAGATAAGGCTAAAGATCTAAGCATGCCTAATTCCAATAAAAATAAAGTCCTTTGGTAAATTTTACTCAGGCAAACTCCAGGTGAAATTTCAGTTATATTGATTTTATACTAATAATAATAATAGTAAAGTTGGAAGGGACCTTGGAGGTCATCTAGTCCAACCCCCTGCTCAGGCAGGAAACCCTATACCATTTCGGACAAATGGCTGTCCAGTCTCTTCTTAAAACCCTCCAGTGTTGGAGCATTCACTGCTTCTGGAGGGAGGTTGTTCCACTGGTTAATTGTTCTAACTGTCAGGAAGTTTCTCCTTAGTTCTAGGTTGCTTCTCTCCTTGATTAGATTCCATCCATTGCTTCTTGTCCTGCCTTCAGGTGCTTTGGAAAATAGCTTGACTCCCTCTTCTCTGTGGCATCCCCTGAGATATTGGAACACTGCTATCATGTCCCCCCTCGTCCTTCTCTTCGTTAAACTATACATACCCAATTCCAGCAACCGTTCCTTATATGCTTTAGCCTCCAGTCCCCTAATCATCTTTGTGGCTCTTCTCTGTACTCTTTCTAGAGTCTCAACATCTTTTTTACATCGTGGTGACCAAAACTGGATGCAGTATTCCAAGTGTGGCCTTACCAAGGCATTGTAAAGTGGTATGAATCCTTCACGTGATCTTGATTCTATCCCTCTGTTACTGAATAGCTTATCATTAATATATCATAGAAATATAATAGAATAACAGAGTTGGAAAGGATCTTGGAGATCTTGTATTCCAACCCCCTGTTCAAGCAGGAGTCCCGACAGATAAATGGCTGGCCAATCTTTTCTTATCTTATCTACATTATTGAGTTAAGGATGTTAAGAATAGCAACTTGTATCAAAAATAATTCTTTTGATAGAAAAGATAAGGCTAAAGATCTAAGCATGCCTAATTCCAATAACAATAAAGTCCTTTGGTGAACTTTACTCAGGCAAACTCCAGCTGAAATTTCAGTTATATTGATTTTATACTGAATAGCTTATCATTAATATATCATAGAAATATAATAGAATAACAGAGTTGGAAAGGATCTTGGAGATCTTGTATTCCAACCCCCTGTTCAAGCAGGAGACCCGACAGATAAATGGCTGGCCAATCTTTTCTTAAAAATCTCCAATGACAGAGCACCCACAACTTCTGGAGGCAAGCTGTTCCACTAGTTAAATGTTGTGACTAGATTCCAAATAACTGAATGAGATTTAAATGTGGAATTATTCATTAAATTGAGTTGATGCTATTAATTATATGCAGAAACCTGTTCTACTTGAAGAGTATATTGTGTTAAAAGTAGGAACAAAATTATCTTATAATGGCTTTATTTTTCCCCCAGTGATATTTGTGTAAATCACAGTGAATTTCAGCCCAACTTCTATTAAATACATTACAGGAGTCATTACACATTCATTCCTTTAAAGAAACTGTTTTTAAAGACTAATAGCAATTGCAAGAATGTAGGCCATATTTAGATTATTTCCATTTAAATTCTGATTATCATAAGGCATGAATGTAAATGTTTTCAGAGTCCTTGAGACTTCAGTTTGGATTACAAGAAAATGATTTATCTATTTCTTCTATAAAGATTCAAATGACCTCTGAGCTCATCTGTTTAGTTCTGACTGTGATGGGCCACCAGGGATTGTGTATAATTGCTCTTCATTTCACTAATAGGAATCAGGGAGCTAACTTGCAAAGAAGCATGGAATGCTATGGGTACAGAATATAACCAGTGTCTTAAAACAGGTGTGAGAATTTACAATCTGCAGCCTAACTCTGGCCCACAAACTTTTACAGATCTCCAAGGCAGAACTGACATTATGTTATGCAACTTTTAAGAAACAGGGCTGGTTTGATTTTACTAAAATCCCACCCCCCTGACCCCGTCCCTTGAAGGATATTCTTTAGGTCATCCCTATCTAGCTAAGGCTAATTTCTGCCACTTTGAATTTTCAACAAACCTCCAAAGTAAACCTGTTACACAGTTGGAGACTATGAGGAACTGAAATTGTTTCTCAAATCAGTGTCTAGCCTGGAGTTCCAGTAGTGGCATCCACATAGACAGATACCAGGTTTTGGGACCCAGTACAAGGTATGAGTACCATTTGCTGGTACTGGGACTGTTAAAAGAATTCACTAGGAAGGATTCACAGGCTTTGTGACATATCTAAATAGACACAAAATAAATATAAGCACCCAATTTTCTCACATGGACCAGACTCACCTCCTTAACCCTAGCTTTAAACAATAGATCTTCAGGTTTTTGTTTGAACACAAGGAGAAATCACTTAAGGTCTTCTCCACTCAATATGGGATTTTTGGAAGTGTTGAGGATCAGATTTGTGTGTCTTCACCATTACTTTTACACATATGCCTTAATATTCTCTTTGGCTCATTCTAGATAACCCTTATAATTAATTTCAACTATGACACACCTCTGCCGGCTTTTATATTAGCAGTTGTTTCAAAACTTTAAAAAGCATTGATAAAATTAAAAATTATGCTGCTTTTACAACCCTTTCCTTTATTCTTCTTTATTAGTTCAGTTTTTAATTTTGCAAACCTTATAGCAGGGTTTGTCTCTTTTTTGGAAACTTTAATTCTGCAGAAAGTGTATTAAGAGTATAATATAGAAACAAATATACATGATAATATCATATCTGAATAAGATATTCCCATAAGTAAATTATTATAAAATTTAAATTAATGTAAAAATAAAGATAATGCCTGAGTAGATTGATTGATTAATTGATTATATGCCATCAAGTCATTTTAGAGTCCTAGTAACCATATAGATTTTCTTCAAGATGATCTTACCCTGACTTGTTCTTTCATGTCTCACAATGATGCACTCATAACCTCTGTAACTGAGTCCCTCCACCTAGCTGCATGTTGACTTCTTCTCTTTCCTTTAACTTTTCCCTTCATTACTGCCTTTTCCAAACAGGTGAATATTCGCATAATATGTCTGAACTAAGATAATTTGAGCCTGGTTATTTGTGCTTTAAGTAAGAAACTGGGGTTGATTTGTTCACTGATCCATTGGTTTGTTTTCTTGGTTGTCCACAATATTCTCAAGAGTCTTCCCCAATACTAAATGTCAAAAGCAGCAATGCTCTTCCTATCCTACTTTTTAAAAGTCCAATTTTTACTTACATTCACTGAGGTGATTTTTTTTTATTAAGAGTTTCCATTTTGTTTTCTTTTAATAACGAAGTTTCTATTCTAAGAAGCAGGTGGACATGTCTTTGATAATCATTTGACACTGCACCACAGGGATCTCTATTCTATGCATGTGTATGTTCACACTTGGATGACAGCCTCAAAAACAGTGCGCTATAATTGTCAAGTATAATCAAGTATAGTTAGCTTGAAAAAGATAAATAACCGTTTGAGTATTACAGTAAAGTCTTATTAACAGTGCAGTGTAGTTTATGATATTGTGCACAGTGAAAATAGATAGATCCCCTCTCTATTTTTCTTCATCTTACATAGTATATCATTAGAATATAAAGATATATATTTAAAAATAAACTAAATAAATTAGTTTAATAGTCTGTTAGATAATATCATAGAATATGCATGAAACTGTGGCAAAGGAGTGTTAGATGTTGCTCATAATGGGCAACTATTGCTTTCATGTTTGTAGTATAGTGATCTAAAGGAGTTATTGAGCTGATTTAGAACTAAAAACCATTATGTATTAAAGATCTTTTAATATCTAGGTGGACAGCATTTCTATTAGTGTATATTTAATGCTTGTGTATATTGACATGATTTTGGCTATAGAGTTGTGTAGATAAGATAAGTTTTATTTTTAGGTTGGATTCAAACCCTATCTTTCAACTCTATTGTTTCAAAATCATGTTGCACCAAAAGCCGATCTATACACATTATATTTCTGAAACTGGGGCTAAAATTCTTAATGGCACCTCTATATGCCATCAGTGCCATTTAGAGAAGACCTTCTAGGGGGTTGCTAAAATAGGGAAAATAACTGCATGTTACATTTTTTCTATGAATTTTAATATTCAATAAAAACACATATGCAGAGCTTTGATTCTACCATCACAGCTGCCCTTGTAACCCTTTCACTTGCTCATGGTACAAAGTGGAGGGTTAATTGGATCCTTTAGCAGCTTTCAGTTCCTTTCAATTAAGTTTTTTTTTTAAAAAAAATTAGATATAGTAGTTCAGGTGCATGAGAACAGGAACAACCTATTTCCTCATATCTATTTAACACCTGCAAAAACTTCCAGTTCTCTTCCTGGTTTTGTATAAGGAACTGTATGACTACAGTGTATTACAGAAGTGTAAGAAACACTTGTTTGATTGTACACTCTCTCATTATCCTAAAGAAAATTCTGAATCAGCACCCACTGTTCAGAATCTTGTTCTTCTGCATAAACTCTATTTCTGTTTGACTATAGCATCTCTCAGATTTAGATACTGTACAGGGATGAAGTCCATTGTTATTCTCAGACATAAATATAATTCATTTAGCAACATTTTTTTCTCTTATGCACTAGAGTCATTTAGATTTCTCCAGATTTTAGCCCCTAGTGAAGAGCAACATTTTTTCCTGCTGTGTTGTGTACCTGTGAAACATACATGACAGTGCTACATAAAAATTCAGAGGAATTTTAACAAAAGTTGTTGCTAGGAAAGAGGTTTTTAAAAAAGCAAGAATTGACCACAGCATTTGAGTAGCAATAACTGAAGAATATTTCTTTGCCACAAATCTCTGCTACAGTTTTCAGCTATCCTGTGTTTCATTCTCCTGTATTGCTGGTTGCTTAGATATTTATTGTTTTATACAAGAGTATGGCTGTTTCATTGGTATTAATATCACTGGAAATATAAAATCCACATTGAAAGTGTAGCTTATAATTTCTTCCTTTTCTTTGTTTCCTGAGGATGCCAGAATATAGGTGGCAAGTAATTTATTTCTCAAATTACCATATTCCTTCAAATGCTGCTATGATTTAGCTCTTGTGTTACCAAACTGCCCCCAATATTTGTTTTTAATTATGTTTTAATCTGTAGTTTTAGGATTTGCATTTTTATCTGGTTGTTAGCCGCCCTGAGTCCGCAAGGAGAAGGGCGGGATATAAATATAAACAATAAATATAAACAATAAATAAATAAGATAGTAAATAAAATGTTATAGTCCCAGTTAGCAGTATACTATTATACTGTTGTTAGTTTAGACAGAATTGCAATGATAATTAATTAATGCCAATAATATTGTTTTATTTTGATTAATATATTATATGTTTTCTTAATTTCAGTTGAGTCATGTGAGGCAATGTGAGGCAAAAAAAGTTTTTAATCTGATTGTGTTGATTCCAGGTAGATAACTATTTCTTCTTTTCTATTTCTATTTTCTATTCTATCTTAAAATCTTTTTGTGATTTCTATTCCATCTTTTATTTCTTTTTTCCCCTTTTTGTAGATTAAATGGAACCAAAATCTATGTAGAATTGGACAGCAAAGTATCTTATTATCCAAGAAGCACACATATCAATTTTGCCACAGTTCTTCAGAATAGAAAAAAAAATGGTGGATAAAGAAAAATGCTAGAAAATCATGGTATTTCTTCTTCAACATTGTCTCCATTCTGCTTGAGGTATCTTGAAAAGAAATTAGAAATCTGGGCTATGCTTGCTGGGGAAAGGCACTACCTGGCTCATGTGTGGAGTTATCCATCATGCTTTAGCAGGGACCCAAATTTTTTCACGTATCTCTCTTTCACCGAAGATAGAAATATTGCTGAAATATTCTGCTTCAAATATTAGTTCAAAGGCAGTCCAGAGAGATGAAAGAGCTCATCTTTTTCTTCGTAAGGACTTCACTCTAGCTAGAGCTGCAGTGAATCAGTTGCAGAAGTGTGAGCAAGGAGAGCCTCACTTGCAGTTCATTTATTTCATATGTTAAAATGCATTTAAACATCTCCCATATTTCTCAAAGCACAGGTGAGCAACATAGAAAGTCTTCACAGCAAGGTTTAGCCTCTCAAGAGAATGTCATGTAGTAGTGATTGGCACTTAACTGTGCATGCACACATAATACTGTTCTCTCTACTCTCAACTCATTTTTTACATACTAGAAAGTGCAAATCTCTTTCTTCTTCCTGAGTGTTGAAATTGCATTGCTTCTTCTTCCTTCATTCCATCCAGGTGACCCTGGAAAGAACTCTTCAGCACTGAAGGTGGGCATGAAAATGCCATGAAATTGAAACTGGGAGGAAAAAAACACCTGAAAGTTTTTCTGAGACAAAGCTTCTGTTACAGTTGAGGAACTCATAATTTTGACATTTGTCATATAATGATTGCTAATTTAAAAGAATTACTCTTTAAAAGAAGAATTCATTTATTAATTTACAGTACATAGACAGTTTAAAGCCTCTTTTTGAAAAGTCATTTTAACGGAAACTACTTCTCAAAAAGTCTTCCCCATCTACTTCCTCACTGCCCCAATGCCAGCTGGAGCATGTCACTATAATTGCTTTTCTCTGCTATGGCTCCCAACACATCATCTTCATTTCATCTCTACCTAGGATGGCCATCTCATGCCTTATTTTGGAGTTAGAGCACTTGAACATGTCACTTGAACATCCTTGAAATGATGGGCCTTTATATTGATAGTGTGACATAAGACAGATCCACATGTTTTGCCTGATCTATTACTAGTATGGCTACTCACTGCTTTCTAAATACAAGGGTAGATATCATCAGCCCCCACCCCCTGCACACTGCAAGTGGGGCAGGTTTTCCAGTTTTGACTCAACAATTCTGGGTTGTTTTTTTTAATCCAAATCATTGTAAGCCATTCAGAGTAGATGCTCCCAGTGCTTTTTTTTTCATTCTAAAAACTGATCCAGCTCCAAAGGGCTGCAAGGCCTGGCACATCCCATCCCTCACCAGCAACTGGTGGGCTGATAGGTTCTCTGTTGGTCAGCAAATGCTGACTTTTTTTTTTTGCAGTTTCTAACAGTGATGGCCTGTTAAGGCAGTGAATTATTCTTAACCCTAGAAGCTCATTTTCTATTAGCTTTCCATGTTCCCCAAAACAGCCTTTACATTTTACCCCATGTGGGTTTTTAAGTCGCTTCCCTTGTTTTCTCACTCCTTGCCCAGAGTCTTGCAAAGTTTTCCTTCTCTTTGGTTCCCCCCTCCACTTCCCATTCCTTCCTTTACTTCTTTTTAAATTGCAATGTAGAAATGTCACTTTGTTTCTGTGAAACTGAATCAGTTCTTCCTTGCACTCTTATTTCTCAGGGCATATGCAAGAATTTTAAAACAGTGTAAATCCTTTAAAGAAGTGCCTCAGAATAATCAGATCTATATACTAATCACATTTTCCTGCCTAATTATTAAAGCAGCCAACTTTATTGTCAAGTTTTTGTGGGAAAGGAGGGGTTATGGGGGGATTTTTTTGGATGCTTTTCCTGGTGATCTCCCATGCATTGAGTACACAAAATGATTTTGCTTTTCTGCAGAAAATAAAATGAAACGTAGTGGCCATGCCTGCTGAGACAGTCAGAATACTGTCCCAAGCTGAGGATGAGTTTTGAAAAAAAAAACCTGGCTTTTTTAATGATTCAAACAGAGCTTCTTAATGAGCACAGCTGGGCATAAAAAGCATTTCTTTCCATGGGTTTTTTCCAGCACTACTACAAACTATGTCTATGTAGTCAAACTCATCCTCACGGGCATACAGTTAACAGTGATTTTGAAAATGGTTTTTGTCATCTATAGGTTTCATAAGAGCCACACAGCAGGAGAAAAATGTAATCTTTTTTCAAACGTGATGCACCATGTTGTATCATGGTGGCTGTTAGAAAAGCTCCATGAATTCCTTGATGTTTGCTGCTTGCAGTAAGCAATTTATGCATCATTAGATTTTGCAATAACGGTTTTGTGTGGCTTTCTTTTCAACAAGAAAAGCAATTTTCTTAGCATCATATCTAAGTAAATGTGCTATTACTCATATGCCTCTGTCAGTGTATTTGTCTTATTTGTTGTCTTATGTTCCAGGTGAAAACTGTTTATGATTTATTTTGTAATTTTCAGGATGCCTATTCAAAATACTATTTTGCCTATTGTTTACCATCAATTAAAAATTATCACTGTTGAAGAATGGATATAAAATCTTGAATTCTTTTTAATGGTTGATAAAGTGTATATACAGCTTTTTCTTTTTTAAATATAACTTTTCTGTCTAGATGTGCATTTTATATTATTGTGGACTTTGCTTCTCTACTTGTCACCTAAACATCGTAGAACTCAATTACCTTCATATTAGTAATGTGACATGGTAAGAATACAAAATAATTACCAATAAAGGCTTATCTTCAAAACTCCCAGACAGCAGCATGAAGATGGCCCAGCTATCATTTTGTATGAATAGTTTTCACAGTGTGGCTTTTCTCTTCGTTCCTCTCCCCTAACCTAGAAAGCTTAAGATGATAGTTTTTCCAATTTTAAAATAGCATTTTCCCTCTTTTAAGAATACAGATTTATTTAGAATCTACTATGAATCCTTTACAATGTAGTTCTTGATACGGACCAGGATGGAATCCCTGTTCCTAATGACCACTTGAGGTTACTCGTGAATGGTTTCCTGGCTTAGACTACAGGAAAGACCAGAAATCCAGCTTCTGCATATACATGTAGCCATGTAAAGCTTTCAAAACACTTGAACGGTAACACACAGACTTCTTATGATATAAATTTAGTGCCTGTTTGAAAAGTTATTACAATTGTATTTAAAATTAAGATAAACACTCTCTTGAGAGAGCACTATTTTTTTCATTGCACGGAATATCAATAGATACCCAGAAAAAAACATTTTCTGATGGGTTAAAACGTGATCAGTTAGGCAACTTGATGATTATGAGGATTACATCCCATCCATTTGGTGTCAACTGATAGTGACCCCCTATAGACTTCCCCCCCCATGAAAATCCAGGGCTTTTTTTCTCATAGAACGCCCAGAATGGAGTTCCGGCACCTTTTTTGGATGGAACCTTGTAGGGTAGGCAAGGTGGGTTGTATGACGTGTGTGAGTTCAGGCACCTTTTTTTTTTTAAGGAAAAAAAGCACTGTAAAAATCTATCCATAACCTAGTCCTTCAGGTCTTCCAATTAGGTATTAATTGCTACTGTAACTAAGTCCATCCACCTTGCTGCTGTTCTTCCTTTTCATTTTGCTTTTCTCTGCATTTTCTGGAGAGTTGCATCTTTGTATAATATGTCTGAAGTAAGATGATTTAGGTCTGGTCATTTGGGCCTTGAGTGAAGACATTCAGTTTATTCTTTCAGTGATCCATTGGTTTGTTTTCTTGACTAGCTACATTATTCTCAGAAGTCTTCACCAACTTCAGAGTTCAAAAGTGTCAATATCCTTTCTGTTCTGATGGCTATTTCAAGTACTGCAAATACTAGACAGGTAGATTGGCAGTTCTTTTCCTACTAGCCATCAGTGCTTGGTTAGACAGGAAACAAAGTAGGGATACTATACTAACTTCTTTCCTTAATTTGCTACTCATTGAAATTATAAGAACAGCACTAGTTATCAACCTTGTAGCGTGATGAACAGGGCTCAGCACTTTGGCCAGGAAATGTTATACTGCTATACTTTTCCACTGGCTGAAAAACTAGTGGAGCTGCCTTTAATGTAACCATCTGAATGTTACCTAAATATGGATTCCATTCTCACTGTAAAAAAACTAATAGACAAATTAGCAAGACCAGGGGCCCCCAACCTCTGGGCCATGGCCCTCTAGTGGGCCATGAGATGTTGCAACCAGGCCATGAAAACAGTGGGCAAGACAGTGCCAACTTGCCCGTGCATTCCCACTTGTATTAGCAGCGAGCAAACGCATGCATGCATGCACACCCACTTCAAGACCTGAAGGACTGGGTTAGGGACAAATGGAACTGTGTATGCACACACTTGCCGGCCCCTCACATGGAACCATCTGGAAAGGTTGGGGAACTTTGAGCTAGACTATAGAAAAATCAAGGTATAACAAGTGTGATAAAAGTGATGTGGCCTGAGACAAGGAGATAATAGCCCAAGCAATGAATTATTTCATACTGTTTCCTATTTACTGGATAGAAGTAGAATCTTGTAAAGGAGAAAGCTCCAGACATATTTCCTTTGTCACCATCCCCACTTCCTACCATCACTTCTGTAGATACAGCTGAAAATTGTTATGAATCACATTTGTAAGTCTTTCCACAAACTATGTAAGAGTATCATGAATACGACTCTGGATGACATGGGCGGTGTATAAATTGAATAATAAATAAAAATAAAAGAGAATTCAAAATAATTCATTTAGTAATAGTTATATTTTTAAGCAATCCTGTAAAACATATTAATCAATCATAATTGTTAATATAATCTAATAACAGAAAATACAAAATGGATTATTTTAACATGCCTTAACAACCTGTGATGGAACTGTTTCCTAACATAGGCAGTTTGGCAAATTAAGGAAAACCTGATACTGAAGTTAAGTTCCATCCCTTCTCAGCCAGCAGTTGCATCTTACCTAGTCTATGTCACAAGGCTGTTATAAAGATAAAATAGGAGCAGGATTAGAAGACTGAGATTTTTAGAACAATGGTACAGTAGGATGAAAAGATAGTAAATCAACGTTCCATTGTTATTGTTATGTAGGAGAAAGCTTCGCTATCCAAACGCTTAGCATTGACAACCCAAACTCCACAAGGTTAAATATATCCCAGTTTTAGATTATCTTGGGGAGGGGGGAGGAAGAGAGCACTTTGCATCATTGCAATATGCAGCTTCTGTCACTGGATGTCACTGTACTACCAATATATATTATGCTTCAAGCTATTTTACAGTCACTAATTTGGGGGATATTGGAAAGGCTTATTTAAGGTATATGCAGATGGATTATACAGGGTTAGTGGCATTAGTAAATAGGAAGATGGCAAATTGTCAAGGACAGATCAGAAGGAAGTATTGTGTTGCTTTGTAATGCATAAAGGAGCCTTACATGTTAGGCTGTTTATTCTGATCTTTGGAATATACAATAAGGAACATACCTAAGAAAGGTAATTTGCTTCTATTCTGCCCCCAGGCTCTTTCTTTTTGTATTAAGTACAAGTGAATAAATCCTACTTTTCCAAACAACTCTCAGTTTCGTGAGCAAAATATTTATTACTTTGGGTGGACTTCTTTTTCATTTTGTTTTTCAACTTCCTAACTGACATTGCCCTTTTGATGCACTTTCAAGTGGGCAAATGCTGTGACCTTGCTGCTCCAGTGTTGTGCACTCTGATATTACCTCAATAGAGATGCTACAAAGAACAGACCATGTCCTTCTTATTTATGAAGGTTAAGCACAAGACAAAATTAACCGTTAAGCAAGGGCTCTGGGGCATAACATTCATATTTGAAAGTCAACATAACTTAAATTAAAGCCAGTGGTTTTTTTGTCTTTTGGGGATGAGAAAGTAAATATGACTCTGACTTAGGCAACTCATGTTCCCAGACAGAGGATAAGATTTTTATGTGAATAGTTGCTATGTTTAATAATTTTGGTGAGTCACTATAGGCACAGCTAGTGGCTGGGCTAAAGCTCTATTGACCTGTCCTTGAGCAAGCACAAAAACATGTTGGCCTCAAATTTATTTCCCCAATTGTTTAGCCTTATTTTTCTCAGTCATCATGAGAATTGGTGACTGGTGCTGTCCTGATTGTTCTAACGGAGAAAAAGTCAAAGAAAGCAATTGGTGGATTCTCTGACTTTATTTCTCTTCCTACCATACAACAGCTGTCACAGGAAAATATCAACCTATCAGTCTGCCTAACATAAGTGGGCAAAGACAGGAAGTGTAGGTAGATGTTTGGAATGGCACAATTTTTTTACCTGTAAAGTTGCCTTCTCTTCTTCTGAAAAAACATATATATGTGCTGAAATAGCCCAGAAATAGCCTGATTAACAATGGTTGTGGAGCAACATCACTGAGTGGAGCAGGAGAAAGCAACTGGTAATAAACAAGGTCTATCCTCCACTTATACTGCAAAGGGATGCTAGTGATTGTAGAAAGTGACTGTGTCTGGCAGCACTTGGAAGAAGCCCATGAAATATACAAAATGGTGTTACCTTTCCATGTTAGCTGAACTAGCAGTGTATAGCTGGCAGAACCTGGTCCTCATTTCTGGCTTATATTAACCTGAGCAGAAGTAACTATAGACATAACACTTTTTTTTAAAAAAAGAAAACCAATAAAAGAGAATATTTGTAGCTCAAGGTTGAAATGAGGGCTCCTTGGTGGTCTTGGAAGTTGGTTGTTTCCTTGTAGGCATTTCAGATGTAGTTTGGGTAATGGAATGTCTGCAAGAAATCAAGCTTAGAGAGCACCAGGGACCCCTTGTGTCAAAAGAGTGCTAAGTTCTTGCATATAAGGAATCCATGAATTAGGTTGTACATTATCAGATAGGAGCACAGTGGCTCATGTGGTTGGAATGCTGGCTTGACATGCAGCAAGATCCAAGTGCTGCTGTGGGACAGGGTGAGCTCCTGTCCTTTGCTCCAGCTCCTGCAGGGGACATGAAAGGAGCCCCCAACAGGGCATTCCCTGGATAATGGTGGTGTCACTGGCTAATCATTTCAACCTGGAAGCGCCTTGGTGCTTCTGACACAAGTGCAATGCAATGCAACAAAGATGATTAGGGGACTAAAAGCTAAAACATATGAAGAAAGGTTGGAAGAATTGGGTATGCCTAGTTTAATGAAAAGAAGGACTGTGACATGACAGCAGAGTTCCAGTATCTAAGGGGCTGCCATAAAGAAGAGGGGGGTCAACTTATTCTCCAAAGCACCTGAAGACAAAACAAGAAGCAATGGATGGGAACTAATCAAGGAGAGAATCGACCTAGAACTAAGGAGAAATTTCCTGAAAATTAGAACAATTAATCAATGGAATGACATGCCTCCAGAAGTTGCCTCCAACACTCGAGGAAAAAAATTGGAGAAACCATTTGTCTGAAATGGTATAGGTTTCCTGCTTTAGCAGGGGGTTGGATTTGAAGACTTCCAAGGTCCCTTCCAACTCATTCTGTCATTCTGTTATTCATATCAAATTAGTTACCAAGGTGTGCTGGCATTAGGGTGAAATGAGGATGAGATCTAATAATATGTAAACTTTTTTTTATTATAAAAGGGTTTTACAGTCATCAGCCTTAGAAATAGTCACAGAATATGGAACAAAGGGTTTCATATTCATGAAATGTCAATTAACTTCATTTTCTTTAAAAAACCCATCACACCTTTACAGTACACCTTCTAGTAAGAGCAAAAGTCTCTTTGTATTCAAAAAGTTTATAGAACTTCTGTAAACTAACATGTTTCAGGTAGTGGATGATGCTATTGCTGTAGTACTGCTGGTAAATCCTGTCCCTTCCATAATGTTTCCAATCACTGTATTCAGCCTTTTTTCCAGTTCTGCTAACTTAGGATGTTCAGAACTCTTCAGTCGGTGCTTAATTAATTGACCAACAATCTGAAGACTGTAAGTTTGTTAGTCAGTAACTTTAACATATAATTTCCTATTGTTATTCATTTATTTATTGGGGATAGTGATGGGAGGCAATGTGAGGAAAAGCATTCAAAAAATTCTGCAGTCTGTAATAGGCAAATTTAGTAATTTCTGCTTCCTCTAAATCTCCATTTCACTCCCATACACTGTACCAAAAGCGAGGAAAATTTCTTCCCATAGAAACACCTAAGTCAGCTTCGGTTTTTTTCAGATTTTTCCAGTTTTCCAGAGGATATAGAGAGGATTAATCTCTCCCCCCACCTTTTTAAAGCACCCTCCAATTTTTAGAGAGGAGACTATGCTGTTGATTCATGCGATATCTACAAAGCACCAGCTGTACTAGTTGCTGGTGCATTTCTAAGCTGAATTTAAAGGATTGGTTTTAATCTTTGGAAAATGATGTAGTGCTGAGTAGCTTGAAAGACCACATTTAATTACACCTGCCTGCAACTGAAGATGGGAAACATCTTGCTTTCAAGTTGGAATTAGAGCTAGCTTTGGAATGCAGGTTCAGGACTGGGCTCATATGTGCATGTGCAAAAAGCTTCCAGTTGCTATGCAGAATTGCTTTTACCATACAACTATAGCAACCACTTTGGCAAAGTAGAAAGTGCCTTGAGGACAAAAATGTGGGTGTAAAGTTCTCATTCTTATTGCTACTCTTGACTACTCATTTTAAATAGGAATCTTAAGACAAGACTTCATGAAAGCTTAATACAGCTTTAAAATATAAGCTATAATATTAAGTGCAAACATAATACTGCAAAAACAAACACATGCAGATAAAGAACAGATATATAAAAAGCAAGAGAGTTAGTGTTATAATACCTAAGTAGAAAAAGGAAAGGGGGCTATGTTAGTCCTCTAATGAGACTAGGACTGAGAAGAGCAGGTTCACGTTTTCATTCAACCAAAGAAGTTCATTGGGTTTTATGCACACTCCCCAGCTTCCCAACTTAACCTGTGTCACTAAGTTGTTACGGGACTAAAATTGGACAAAAATGTATATATACAGACCAAGAGTTAATTTGAAAGAGATTGGATAAAAATCCAATATATAAAACAAGAAGCTAACTATTAAAATGAATTGGCTGTATTTCAGATGATATATACAGAAGTACTGTAGTGAAACAAGTGGCAATGTTTAACCAATTTTTACCTTTTAAACCTTCTTCTTGATTGAGGACATCAGACAGCCAAGAACTATAATCTTGTAGGACTTTTCAGGCCATTTTAACCTTACATGTAAATTGAGGTTCAGGCACCTTTCTTGTGTTCTGAAGACCTTCCAACATTATGACCATAGGGACATCAATTGAAAATTATATAGTAGAGATAAAGAAGCACTTCAAAGATGAAATCAAATATTTAGTTATTTTTAATCAGATATCATTTGATTGTAGTTCTTTCCAGTGCAAATAATACATTCAATTAAATAATTTAATATTGTTCATCAGCCAAAGAGCTCTTCAGGAAAAAATGTTATTATATACAATAAAGTCAATAATATCAACTAGAAAATAAAGCAGATAGGTTGGGAGGCATGTATGAAGGCAAGAATGAGGCACTGACTCTCAGTGTTACTCTAAAGCATGAGTTGGATTCACATACAGTTCAGGTCCATTTTGCATTATCTTAAAGGATGGCGTAGAAGAAGGATTTCAAGATTTTGTTCCATCGAAACCTAGGGGGGATCTGTTAAAACTTGATGGGATTCTTTGAGACTAAGGAAGGGAAGGAAAGGGAAGAGAAGGGAAGGAAAGGAAAGGCTGTACGATTTGTGTAAGATGGTATGAGGACTTCTGCTTTGGGCAGGGGGTTGTACTATAAGACCTCCTAGATCCCTTTCAATCCTATGATTCTATGAATACAATGGACAGGTCAAGGGCAAGGCTAGGCTCATATGGGTGCGTATTGTAAGTTTTATAAGATACAACAGAAAAGACTTGTCCTTTTGTGAAAAAATATCACAGCCGCCATTTTGTGGATCAGGTTTCAGATTTTTTTTTAAATTAACCGATTTCATAATTTGAAATCCCTGGAATAGGAAACATCCCTGGAAAGGGAATAACAGTCTGATTTAAATTAACAATAATTGTCAATAGGATCAAAAAAAGATAGCTAATCAAGACTGAATAAATAAGCACTTTAATTAAATAGTTGTAACTATTTTTATCATAAACTTAGATACTTATACTTAGATACCTATACTTTGATCCTTCTAAAATATGCAGGTAGCTATTTCAATTAGCAGTGAATTATATGATGTTTTATGCAGTTCATTCATTTTCTCTATAGCATAGCAGTTGGACAGAAAAATCTAAAAACATTTCTAAAGGAATATATAGTAACATCTGAGTCATTTAGAATGCCATGAAGAGAAACTGTTATAGATTAAAAGAATAGAATCCTTTGGATAAAAAAAAACCACATATACTAAACACTTAGGAACACATAGAAAGGTTTCAAAACTATATATGAGGAAGAAAAGGAATGGTGGGAAAATGCAGGGCATACATTTTAAATGCCAACAGAACATTAACCTTCTTTCCTTTTCATTCTCATCCTTATACAATAATGTCTGTCAATAGTTGTTGAATTCAGTTCTTGTCTCCATACTCTCATGGTAACAGAATAGATTAAAAAAAGATTTTTTTTCCAAAAAGTATCTTCAGATTTTGATGATCTTACAAATTGTCACCTTAGGGACCTGAAAAATCTAGAAAATAGGAGACAGACTTCATTGAGTGATTTAAAATGAGGGGTATTTAAAACATAATTCGGTCGATATCTGGAGGCAAACTGACATTCTATGCATTTTCTGAAGTAAATGCTGATCCTGATTTAAAACTTATCCAAATTTGCAATCCATCTTTTCGCTTTAAAACACTAAAACACATATTGAAATCTTGTCTTGGGTGGTGCATATTTAATGACAAAATAAATGCAACTTCTGTTTGAAACTCAATTGATTTTTAAAACACGTACGAAATAATATGATTTGGAAAAGACTTAAGACATTTTATGTAGAACAGATTTGAACTGAAAACTGATTTATTGTTCATATTTAATAACCAATGTTATTTGGAGTGGGCATACTTGCACATAAGTAATTATTTTTCAGTATTTAAGTCTGAATAAAAGACTGGGGCTGGAATAAACATTACTATATTGTGTGGTCTTTGATCTATCTTTCCAATAGCACATTTCTTTTCAATTTGATAAACATATGCTCATATAAATTTTATGTTTCCTTTGTTAATTACTCTTTTAAATCCATGTTTTTTTTACTGCTACTTTCTTCTGAATTTTCTTGATATCAGTACCACCATTTCCCCTCTGCTCTTTCATGTAATCAAATCTTCTTCTTTCATCTGGTTCCCCTTGTATATTTAAATATTGCCCCTTTTTAAAAGTCTATCCTTTGCTCCATCCTATGCTCCAACTGCCATCTAATTTCTTTCAAGCCCATTCTTCAGCATTTATCTTCTAATTGTGCTCTTGACCCTTTCTAATTTGGCTTGTATCCTGAATACCCTGAAACAGTTTTAATAGTAATAAAAACCCTATATCTTCCTAATCTAATCACTGTTAACCTTTCTGTTGCCTTCAATAAATCAGATCATTTCCTTTTCATAACTCATTATCTTTTTTCCAAATGTTTCTATTTCCTTCTGTCCAGTAGTGCTTACAATAGTTCATCTTTTTATTGGGATCTCTAAGAGTCTCCATTTTTTTCCTACTTATGTAGTATGCAATGTAGACCTCTTGCATCCAAATTTACACTGTTTCCTCATATGCTGGAGGCTTCATGATATTCTCAAATAGCAAATATTGCTATATTTTCTCTTCTATTATTGTTGAATGAATACACTACCAGCTATCATTTTGATTAGGCACAAAATGTTAATTTCTTTCTGTACCTATATTAAATCATAATAAAGTCATATTTTTTCACACTATAATATTAAAAAAATTAAAGGCGGTAAAAGGCAAAGGTAAAGATGGTTCACACTTTGCTCATTCATTACTTTGACCACTTCAAAATTTTCCTTTCTTGATTAGTTATTCCCATCAATACTATTTTCAAAGTCCTCTTTTTCTGTTAAGACTATTGGCATAAAGGTCTACTATGGCTATTGTGCCCTAACCAAATACTAAGTTGGTTTCTTGTGTTATAATAACCATTTAAACTATCAGCTTAATTTCTTTCTTTCTCAATTGCCCTATGTTATAAACCATGCTTTTTTATAAAGTTCCAAATGCACATACATTATTAAAAAAAACATTTCTGGCTTTTAAATCAAAGTATATATTTGGAAGAAAACATTTTCTTCTGTCATAACAGAAATATATGATCTCATTTTGCTTATGCTTTGTACAGTAAATTATTTTTTCTTAGGCAATCATTGACCTATGCAGCTTCTTACATAAAGCACACACTTTATTGGTAATTTAAACCATTTTTAAGGTTTAAGATGCAGAAATCAATAACTTCTGATTAATTCAAGTGGTCAGGAAATGATTGTGAATCACTGTAATAAGATTCTGGATTTGTTGGTCCCATACCTAGTTATAAAATCATTTTTAACGTCTGATTTTAAAGTCCTCAACTTAACACACTATTAAGAGAATATGGATGAAGACCAGGAAAAGATCCTTTCCATGTTGATAGCAATACATGAAATCATTCTTTCAGCTTGTGACAAAATAAGATGCAACATAAAAGAACAAGATGCCAGCTTAGATATACAAACCCAAATTTTGACTACAACTAAAGAACTAACAATGCAAAAGATAACAGAAGAAGTGGAACAATCAAATACTAACACAGAGGACTCAATTGATCAACAAATACAGTTAATGGAAAATCCAGAAAAGGGAGTGACAACACTGAAAATGGAAAAGACTTTCTATATAAATCAGAAGAAATTTGAGGAGAAAGAAGAAGAACAGATTGAATGGAAGATAAACATATCAGGACAATCATGGGGAATTGGAATAATAGGTAGATGATCTAATGAATACAAATAGGCTAGCCCTTCCAAAAAATGACAAGTAAATGGTCTTTCTTATTTCAAATAATATATATAATAATAGAGGGAGATCTATTTGATGATTTAAAAGCACTTGACATGGAAGACTAATTGGCAAAGGAAGAAAACCAGAATAAGACTGAAGAAAATTGGGGTTTTGATTTATTAGAGGGGATTTCATATTACTAATTAGAGCAGTGGTTCTCAACCTTTTTAATGCCGCGACCCCAACCAATCATAAGTCAAGGACTAAACTGGTTGTAAGTCGAGGACTAAACCGGTCGTAAGTCGAGTACTACCCAACCGGTCGTAAATCGAGGACTTTCCCTGCCCGGGAGCGCCGTGCATGCATGGTTCCGCCCCCTGCGCCAGCCGAGGCGTAGCTGGCAAGTGGCAGAGGTGGAGCAGGCCGACCACCAGCTGGCCCAGCCCAAGGGAGGTAAGGCACCCGCCGGAAAAGGGGGAAAAAATGGCGGAAAAAAAAAATGGCAGACAGCCTTGCTTGGCGACCCCCATGAAATGGTCGATCGACCCCAAATGGGGTCCCGACCCACAGGTTGAGAACCACTGAATTAGAGGATTAAAGGGAGAAATTGAGGTAAGGGGAATTTTGGTCATTAAATTTAAAATATAGTTGAAAATAAGGATTCTATTTGTTTAATATTTAAAAATTAGACCCAAAAGAAAAAAAATGAATATGTTTGATTAACCCAGAAAATATATATAATGGTTTATTAAAGGGGATGCTGTATTATTAATTAGATGATTTAATATGGTGAGAAATAGGTAACTTTTAGGAAATAGAACAAGACTATACTCAAATAGATAAGATGTGTATTTTGAATATTAGATTCTGTTATGAATTGAGATAAGGGAAACTTTGGTTACCTAAAGCCTGGAAATTATAAATATCAAATATTAAATTTGAATATTGATCGGAAACTAAAAATTGGGAAAAAATCAATAACAGGACATTGATTGTCTATAAAGATTGAATGTAAAAGTAATTAAGATATGTATAAGCTAAAAAAAGTATTGATAAATGTAATAATGATGTTTTTACTTAGTTGATATAATAAGAACTGTATTAGCTTAAATACGAGATAGTAGATATTAAAGGGAAAAGAGGGGAAATATTTAATGGTGTAACTTGAGATTTGTACTAAAGATTTTTGTATGTTATTGAATTATTGATTAACCCAGCCACCACATTGCTTTTTAAATACCTAAATGTAAACTTAGAAAATTAATAAAATATTATTAAGGAAAAAAAGATGCTGGACTTGTTGGCATATCTTTTATAATCTTATGATGGAGCTAAACTGACTATACCACAAAAGAAAGTATAATGAATGCAGGCTAGAAAAGCAGGTATAGCTCATCTGGGATGTGGAGGCAAGGTGAAGAAACAATCAAAGGCTAATAAATTAAATAGAATAAAAGCAGAAAGAGAAAGAAAGACTAGCAAAATCAGTAGCATAAAAACAGGGACAGAATTGGACCTTGGAGGAAAATAGCTAGTGGGCAATACAGAAGAAACTTTAAAGTGTTTCCAAATTATTGAGCTTAACCAGTGTAGAACAAGTCATCACAGAAGAGAAAAACAGACAGAACTTAATTTAGCCTCCATCAACATATTCATACTGACTGCTGTGCAATCTGTTAAATTTTAAGCAACATCTGCTAGAATTGTTTAGCCAATTCCTCTTTTTCCTTCATTGGGAAAGGAATCAGGAAAAACAGGTTAAAGAAGAAACTCCCTGAAACTAGAAAAGGAAGCATAAACGAAGCTCATAATACCATCATCATTATTTCCAGCCAGATTTTTATTGCCATGGAAAACCACATAATCAGACTACAAAAGTGGGATGGTGCAGATTTTCTTTCTTTTTCTCTTGATAAAAATGCAAACTTAAGTAGGTCAGCTAAACTAGTGGGTATCTGAAAACATTTATTTTTCTTTAAATCCTTCCACTTTTACTAAACCAATTAGGCTCACAATGTTAGCTCTGTGATGGCTCCACATTACTACTGGTATATTGATTTGATCATAACCAAGTTGCCCATCCCTACTCAGTAGGAGTGGAAAATAGGACATAAACAAGACCATTGGAAAGCCAATAAAGTTAATTTTAACGGCTTATTCATCCAGAACTCTTCTCTTCCAACTTGGAGTACAGATGAGACAATATATTTGAGAAGCCTTTTCTTTGTGAACATCAAACTAGATCCTGGCAGTAGGACAATGAAGCTGATTTTTCCTTGCATGCCAGAAGAGCATGCAAGCTGAGGCACAGGCAGGAATAAGACCATAAAAACTTTGCTGGATTTTGAGTTCTTTGTTGAACAGCATCCTGTTTCCTATAATGGCTAATCAGCTACTCAATGGGAAACAGGACTAATGAGCAATATCTTTTATCCAGGTGCCTCTGCTTCTAAAGGTAAAATGTAGCCATTGAGACTCAAAGGCACTAACAGCATGTACTTCGTTTGTTCGTTTGTTTGTTTATGGCTGCCCATCTCAAACAAGTGACTCTGGGAAGTGAAAAGTCATCAAATCAATTAAAAACCAAAATACATCACAATTTTAAAAATTAAATATATACTGCAGCTGAAAATAAAATATGACATAGATTTTTTTTTAAAAAAATATTCTTTTATTTCTTTTAAAAGAATGACAGAGAATGGAGAAAAAATCCCACAGAGATAAAAATCCATGCATTGTCAAAAAAGAAAAAAAGAATAAACCTTCACACATTGAAAATGGTTTTTAGGTGAAAAATGAAATAAAAAAGAAAAAATATATAATAAACCATTTTAGCTGTAAATAGTTATAGCTACCTATATGGTTATTTAATTAGTATTCAAGTATATACAGTATATATTTCAAATACATTTATATAATTGTATACTATCATAGTTTTTAATCTACTATAGGTTATATAAATGAGCTCCCATATTCCATTATATTTGACAATACAAAGTTTATATCTATAAGAATCTGCTCATAGGTGACCTGTCCATTAGGTCTTCAGTCCATTGAATGAAAGTGGCCGTACATTTATTCTTTCAATGCTGCAAAATCAGTCTTAAGTTATGGTAAGGACCCCACCCCCCAAAAAAATTCCATTTAAGCTGTCTGGCTGTTAAGTTCCAAGTACTAGCTATGTAATTCAAAAAGAATGTTGTCCTCAAAATTAACTTCCATTGCATAATTATATTCATAATTCAGTACTTTTACCCATAACTTGGTAATTGTAAGCCATTGTAAAAACATGTGTTTTATTACATCTCCGATAAAATGTTGCTTTTGATAGTTTTTCCATATAAACATCACAAAGTCCAATAAATTCTAAATATTATTTGTTCTTGTATAAATAATAATTTGAGGTCCATTGACATGTTTGCTACAGAGGTTTAAACACTTTTCCATTGTCTAGGGCCTAGGCAATATAGGAACCTCTATTCCATTCACTGCTTAACATCTGCATATCTAATTGATTTACTGATTAAGATACTCATAGAAACTAAGAATAGTCCCTCCCCTTTTGTATTAAAGGATTTAACAAGCATTCTCAAGTGTCTCAGAAACTGAAAATGTTGCTGGTCCAAACAATGTTGTCAACACATATGTAACTGTAAATATTTCCATTGCGTTATACTTGGTAGGTGATATTTGTCTCTTAAACAGAGTAAATATTCATCTTCATCAATATTCCCACTTCCATTAAATTTTCCCAGTTGAATTAGATTTCCCTGTAAAGTCAACTTAGCATTACGTCCCATAGTTTTCTAATTGATGTAATTGTTTTTGCAGATACTAGAGTTTCACTGTACTCAGATCCTAATACTGTCCATCCAATCATAGATGTTATGATTCCAAAGTTGCCTAAATTGGAAAATTAACATTAATTGTTGACTGTATCTAATATTTCACAATAGTAAGCATGATGATATACAGTAGATCCATAAAATTTCTAAACAAAGAATAGATTTTATTTTTAGGTCTTTATTTCCATATATTGAATTTCTGAATAATATACTGAATTTCTCTCAGTATATAAATAAATCTGGAAATAATATTCATTTTGAATATTCTTCTTTTTCCAAAGGGTAAGATGTAATGACTCTCATCTGTCAGTATCGAAAGAAACCTATCTCTATATTTTATTTATTTGTATCCCACCCTTATTATTTTTACAAATAACTCAAGGCAGTGAACATATCCAACATATCCTCCTCCTATTTTCTGCACCACAACAACCCTGTGAGGTGGGTTAGGCTGAGAGAGAATGGCTGGCCCAAAGTGCATGTTACTAACTTAGTTATGCCCTTTGATAGACCCATACTTAGATATTTAATGGAATTGGCACAATTAAGGAATTGATATTACCTAACTGGATGGATAACTAGATTTTCAGGAACCAACTTCAATTTGGATCAGTTATTAAACTATCCTGCTATTTTACCTAAGGCATCTAGGCATCACTCCAGAAGACAGGCTTAAGATACAGGAGGATCTTGACAGACTTGAACATTGGGCACTATCTAACAAAATGAAATTCAATGGCGAAAAAAGTAAGGTTCTACATTTAGGTAAGAAAAACCAAATACACAGATATAGTATAGGTGGTACCTTGCTCAATAGTAGCAACTGTGAGAGGGATCTTGAAGTCCTAGTGGACAATCACTTAAATCTGGTCCCTCAGTGTGCTGCAGCTGCCAAAAAAGCCAACACAATGCTAGGTTACTTTAACAGAGGGATAGAATCAAGATCATGTGAAGTGTTAATACCACTTTCTAATGCCTTGGTAAGGTCACACTTGGAATACTGCATCCAGTTTTGGTCACCACGATGTAAAAAAAGATGTTGAGACTCTAGAAAGAGTACAAAGAAGAGCAAACATATAAGGAATGGTTGCTGGAATTGGGTATGTCTAGTCTAATGAAGAGAAGGACGAGGGGGGACATGATAGCAGTGTTCCAATATCTCAGGGGCTGCCACAAAGAAGAGGGAGTCAAGCTATTCTCCAAAGCACCTGAAGGCAGGACAAGAAACAATGGATGGAAACTAACCAAAGAGAGAAACAACCTAGAACTAAGGAGAAATTTCCTGACAATTAGAACAATTAATCAGTGGAACAATCTGCCTCCAGAAGCTGTGAATGCTCCAACATTGGAAGTTTTTAAGAGGAGACTGGACAGCCATTTGTCTGAAATGGTATAGGGTTTCCTGCCTGAGCAGGGGGTTGGACTAGATGACCTCCAAAGTCCCTTCCAACTACTACTACTACTACTACTACTACTACTACTACTACTTATTATTATTATTATTATTATTATTATTATTATTATTATTATTATTATTATTATTATTATTATTATTATTATACATCAACACTGGGACAATAGCATGAGGTTTAGAAATAAATAAAAGAAGGTTATCTGCAAGTAAAACCAATTTGATTTCTCCTTAGTTCCACCATTGTAAGACTAGCGTACAGCTAGCACTGGCAGAACTAAGAAGAAATTGTGCTTATTTTGATTCATTGCAATCCTTTCCTTCTAGCCAGTGTAAATCAGTGCTGATTTATGCTGACTGCATAGGAAAAGACTGCAATGGAAGCAAAAGGAACAGGATTTTTTCTTAGCTCTGCCAGCCTAAGACTAGCGTAAAGCTAGCACTGGCAGAGCCAAGAAGAAATTGTACCAATTTACACTGGCTGGGAAGAAAAGGATTGCAAGAGAGCAAAATAAGCACAATTTCTTCTTAGCTTTGCTGGTGTAAGATTAGCATAAAGCTAATGCTGGTGGCGCTAAGAAGAAATCATACTGATTTACACTGGCTGGAGAGGAAAGGATTGCAACAGAAGCAAAAGTGACAGGGTTTCTTCTCCTCAATTGTGCCACACGGACCAGCCAGGAAGCGCCCTTTCCTACTCCAACTTCCTGAACTCTGCATACTTTCAAAATATAAGTGTGTAATTGTCATGGGGTGGGGTATGAAGGTGGGGAACCCAAGGAGCAGGATGCAGAACATGGTATATCTCAGAGGATGGGGGAGGCCTCCCATGGTTTCCTCTACCCCGGAGTCACTCCATGCTCTAATAATGACCTGTGCATTCTTTAACGAATGCCCTGGGGAAAGAAGGGACAGGAAGGTCATTAAATATGTGCTTCATTTAACATAGTTCTCAAATTCCTGAATGGGCAGGTTCCATTACTTTCATAAATTGAGAACTACTGTAATTTATTCCAATTGACCCTCCTTTATTTATCAATTGCCTATTGACCCCCAGCCATTTACTGACACCTTTTGGGCTCCCAGCCATTTATCAACGTGAGGGTCAATATTAGCCACTTTTCAGAAGCCATTGTTAATCTAATCAAGGATTGTTGGTCTGAAATCAGTTCCTTCTGTCCAGTTCACGTGTATCCAAGAATGCTTCAATCTCATTAAAAAAAACATAATGGTTTGTCATAATATGACTTTTTACGCCCCAAGAAGCAATCAAATAAAATCTTTAAATAAAAATATATTCATTTTTGAAAACCAACGATTTTCCAAATTGTTGAGATATTTTTCTGTTATTTCTTGAAGATTGTCAGATGAATTACCAGAGCAGAACAGAAAATTTTTAAATAGTTATCTCTACACATTCTTTTTATAACTATGGGCAGTGAAGGGACAGGATGTTTTTTTAAACAGGTTATCAGAAAATATTTACAGACAAAACATTACATGGGGCCTTTCCTTTGTATTTCCTCAGAATGAATTTCACTTCCCTGATTCCTAAAGAAATACCAGTCAAGTAGAAGCAAGTCTGATTTTTAACAGCCAGAACATATTTACGCTTCTCATTCTCATTGCAGACATATACAGTAATATACATGCTAGATGCTTGGAGTTTCCTTCAACTGTGTTAAAGCCTGAATTATAAATGATTTAAAAATGATTTAGAAAAATGCTTTAGAATGCGAATTTATCAGTTCATATATAGTGTTGTGTAAATTAATTTACACTGAAAGCTTAGCATTAATATCAGATGCCCACTGTTCATTCTTTCTTTTCCAACTCCAACAATTTGGTTTAGTGTGCATTTTTGTTGTTCCTCATTGCTATACTTTTTTTTCATAATGACATGCCCTCATTGTTTTCTGTTTTCTTCAGTTTTAAACTGCTGTAAACTTTGTAATATTGCTGAAGTTTAATTACAAATCAGAGTTCAAAAGGCTAATGTTTTCAGTTGTACCAGTAGCAATGTGTTTAGTGATAGACAATACATGATTCATACTTTTGAGACTCAGCAGTAATGTAATCTTATTCAGAGCTTTGTAAAAGTGTCTGCCCAAGGCTACTGAAGGTCACTATCACCTCTGCTAATGATTTCCCCAACTGTAACTGTGCTAATGAGTTTTCTGTAAGTGGCTTAAATACCGACTGTGTTTCAGCTCTACACTTGAGTTTTCTCATTGACAGATTATGCCTGAATATAATGTGTATGAAAGACACACAAGGTTCAGTGTGCTGTGAAGTTTTACTATGTTTACTTACAGCTGATAAAGATTCACAGAAAATATTACTTTACTGGAATGTATTTGTCTACAACTCTAAAACCTCCTTATGCCCAGTTTTGTCTCTAGTGACCTTTGTTCCTTTTCAGATGTTAAACTAAACACATGGAGGATAAGAGAATGATTGGCAGGCTCAGCTCAGGATGGCTGGCAGCATATGGATATATGAGCAAAGTACAAATAAGAAGCTCCATCTTTTTGCCAGAAAGAGATATAGCCTCTTCAAGAAAAATCCACAGAGAAAGTTTACAGCAAGAGTCTGGATTCATGAACCCAAATGCTACTAGGCTATGAAAGAACTTTTGCAGATGTGGAAGTCAGAAATAGTATTTGTATCACAATATTTTTTTGAATTTGCAATTCCAACAATTATATTTCAGTTTTTATACATAGCACTGTGTTCTTTTGTTTTGTAGTGATCAAAGGCTATGAGTTATTGCTCATATTGAAAATAATATGACCATCTGACCCTCCCAGTGCTAGCCTACTATGGATCTACCTCCATTTCATTGAGGTTCCTGATATTTGTTCTTGTCAGGTACATTTCCCCATTATCCTTTTTAAAGGCCTGTTTGATTCTTAGGAGCAATTCTACCACCTCATCAGCTGGTAGATAGACTGTTGTTAATCAAGGATTTAATTTTTTCAGAAGAATCCTGAACTCATGAGTATCCTGTCTTAACAGCTGATAGGAGCTGCAAATGTAGTACAAGGGAGATCTCTGTTTCATGGTGCAACTCCATTAATTGATAGGTATCTATTTTTAAATATACATTTGATGCTCTTTTGAATAAGGGCATAAGGGTAAAAAAAAGTTGTTTTTAAAAGTAGTCTGACGCCTTTGGCTATGGCATGCAATACAGGAGCAACTCCCAACATGTTAAGCAGCTGAAGGAAACTGAACTACAGAGAGGGTCTCCTCTTGCAGCTTACACCCCTTCACTTGGTACAGTATATGTAGGCTAGGACAAAAACACTCTCTTTTGATCTCATAGTCTGTTTTATAAAATTAGATGTTAATTAATTTAAATGAATTTTCTTGGAGGATATTTATTTATTTAGTGTATGGTGATGCTACAATTAGCCAGGAGACTACAATGTTAATACATAGTAGTTATTTGGCTGCCGAAGAGTGCTAGTCCATTTAGTTCGCACTCACACACTTATCCATGGGGCACCATAGGGGGCAAACTAGCTACACACCAGAAAGATGAGCAGCATCCTGTGGCATCATCCAGGGTCTTCTCTCACTACTGATGTCATCCCATCCAGGCAGCTCCAGCACCAGCAGAGGTCCAACAGTCTTCATGAAATGCCACACATTTCCTTCTGAAGTGGTACCTATTTATCTACTTTAGTGGTGGGATTCAAATATGCGAACAACCAGTTCTGTGTGTGGATGCTGCTTCCGGAAGTCCATTCTGGGCCAGGGCAACAAAAAACTAGTTACCGGTTCTGCCGAAGTGGTGCAAACTGGCTGAATCCCACTTGCATGTAGTGTGATTTTGAACTGCTAGGTGGGTAAGAAGCTGAGGCAAGTGATGGGAGCTCACTTTGCCACACGATGCTAGGGGGCAGAGACCATCTCCATTGTCTTTAAGCCACTGATCCACTGTGCCTCTCCTCTTGGAGGTCCATGAATTTGATAGAATTCTAAAAAGAGATTATGTGCTGCATTTATACTGTTATATTCTCACATTTCAAATAAGTCATGACTTGTACAGTGTATTTGTATTTCTAGTCAAGTACAACATAACTGCAAAGGTTTAATCTGTTCTTAGAATTTAGTTTAGAATCTGCTGATATTATAAAGAAATTAGGATCATAACAATTAGGCCATATTATTATTTGGTTGGATTAATTTATTGTGAAAAAATAGAAATTGTCATTTATTCAATTCTTTTGTTTTTTTATATTTTATCTTTCATAGAAATTGAATAAAAATGAAAAATATATAGTTTTTTGTTTAGGGACTTTTCTCCTATTAAGTAATGTGCTAAAACCTGATTTTTAGCTAAAAGTAATTTGCTAAAAACTCTAGAACAATCAGTGGAGGGGGCACAAATAATACTACAACAAAACGTTGTTTAACTAGATTAATTGTTGGAGGGGATTCCATTTATGAAAGTTAAATATCAATATATAATTGTACTTTATGTCATTACTGAATTACATTATATTAATCAGTGTAGAAATGTGGTTTGCTACATATGAAGTCAACACTGGAAGTAAGTTATACCGAGGTCTGATGATAAAAGGAAAGCTTTTATTATATAATTAGTATTTCATATAATTAATAAAAAT
Organism: Protobothrops mucrosquamatus; assembly: GCF_001527695.2. Classification (NCBI taxonomy): domain Eukaryota; kingdom Metazoa; phylum Chordata; class Lepidosauria; order Squamata; family Viperidae; genus Protobothrops; species Protobothrops mucrosquamatus. The sequence goes on from NW_015386464.1 coordinate 455,719, forward strand.
GATGTTTAATTATCTTAGTAATGAGGCCAAATTGGAAAAGATCAATAGCAGACCAGTCAGAAATCTGTAAGCGAGACAACCCAAACACTAATTTCTTAACCCTCTAGACTGTGAACTTTATTTACCAGATACTGCTACCTGGTCTTGGGTGAATAATGCTTGTTTAAAAGCAGCAGCCTTCTAAAATAATTAATTGAACAAAGATGGATAGGACTGTACTGTTTGACATTGAGTTGAAGGTTCCAATTATGGGAATGGAATGGCAAGATAACGAGTGGGATCTATGTTGTATAAGAGGGTGTCTGCTACCTCTTGAAACCTGTTGAAATAATACCTGACTAAAGGATGCAGAGCAGCTGTCATACAATTCTAGCATGTGGTACAAAATGTGGCAATGGAGGTATATCGAGGTGTATTGAGTTTGAACTCAATTGTACAGCAAATGAGACTGCCAACATTTACAGATCAAAATACATCATGAGCAGCAAACAACTTTTCCATGATTTCTTTGATCACAGGAGAACCTCCAAGGAGTTTCAGTATGAAAATGTCTGGGAAAAGAAGTAGGATACATATCCTCAATTTTAGAATATGGAAAAATGTTTTATTATAAATAGTTTAGCTTGAAAGGTACTTGCAAATTAATAAAAAATAGATATTTGCAAATAGTAAACTGTATTATTTTGCAAGTTAAAATGCAATTCCCATTTTTCTTTAAATGCTTCTTTTATCCATCTATTTTGACCAAAAATAGAAATCTCCCTTTAAAAATCAAGCTTCACAATATTCTAGAATCTTCTTATTATTCTGGAAGTAGCCTTTGTATATATTTGGGTATATGAATGTACAGTATTGTTCTTCTGACTAACTTCTGATCTGTACATCATTACAATCATTCAAATGTTCTGGGAATGTCAATGTGACATTGAAGTAGCATTATGTTAAATTGCTTTCAACATCCACTAATCAGCTTTAATTTTTGCTGAATGTTTTCTTTTCTCTCCCCTTCCTACTTTCTTTAGTCTTAAGCTGACAAATAGATTAGCACCATTTCATTTGAGCACTCCCTTTTAGGACTTGGCAAAATTCAGTCCACATTTCACTAGTCAGCAACCTTGACTGAACATCCTTCATTATTTACTTACTTTTGTTTTGCTGATATCAGTTTTTTTCCCTTAACATATGATGCAGAAGACATCTCCTCCTTTCCTGTCTGGAATATTCCAATACTTCTTTGAGACCATGGTGGGAGAATGTGGGAGGCAGGTGGAATCTTCTTGAGTTTGAAAGCATCAGGCTATTTTGTCCTTGCTACCATTTATATCCATTTGCTATGGGTGAATTGTCTCACTCTCTCTAAATTAGCCTGAAAAGTGGTTAATAGTATGACCCATAACTGAATAGAACAGAGCTGGAAGGGACCTTGGAGGTCTTCTACTCCAGCCCCCCACGTGTTTGATCCCTTTTCAATTTATATGTGAAAAGGAAAAGAATGTAAAGATCCAAATCAAAGGCTATAACCACAGATGTTATAAGAGCTAGAAACTCTCAGCCAAAAGAACTCAAAATGCTTATTATTTTATTTATTTATTTATTTGTTCCCATTTATACCCCGCCCTTCTCCCGAGGGACTCAGGGCGGCTTACAGGTAAATAAAAACAGTACAATACAATAAATATCTAAAAACCAAATTAAAATATATATTAAATGACCTGTATTAGATTTAAATTATAAAATCCCTTTAAAATCCCTATAAAATCCCCCCCTAGGCCAATCC
>NW_015386464.1:460514-461698 GCF_001527695.2 Protobothrops mucrosquamatus
TAAGCCAGGCCAAAGCCCAACTAAGTCCACCATCCAGCCTCCAGGCCACCAGATCACACCCCTCCTCCAACCAAGTCACCAGCCCGCCAGACCCTCGAACCGGGCTGTGCCAAGTCCTCCGCCAGCCGGAACAGGGCCGCAGCCAAGGTCTTCCAGGCCATACCGGGTCCTCTGCCAGCCAAAAGCAAGGTCAAAGCCATTTATAGTTACATTTCTCTCTTTTTAAAAATAAAGTGCTTAATATAGCAATATAACAGAACTTGGTTAAGAAGCTAAACATCAATAAATAAAAGCACAGCTTAATGCTGATTTACAAAGAACTGTATATTTGCTGAGAAAGAAGATGAACTATAATTTGGGGTAGGAATGTCCACATACAATACATGATAAAGCCAAAGCCACTGAGAAAATCCCTCAGGTGTCACTACCTGAACTGTGCTGCTGAAAGCAATGTAACATGCAAGATGAATACATAGTTGTCCTAAAGTACTTTCCAGGACTTGATCCTAAAACATAACCAGCTATTTGAATTGTATTTGAAATTAACTGGAACACTAATGTGGCCAAAGGATGACATGACTCCAACACTTTGTATCAGTCAATATTCTAGCAGTCAATATTCTATCATGCTGTAGCTGATAATTCTAGCTGGTTCCCAGGACCAGACCCCTAAAGATCCTGTTATAATTGTCAATTTCACATGAAGATTTTCCATTTAAAATCTCAGTCAAATATAAACATACCTAGAATGGTGGCTGCCATATACCCTTTAGTTTAATATGGCTAACATTCTTAGCCATAGTCAGTGCTTAATTATCTGATAACAAAAGTGGTTTCAAGGAAAATTTTGAAGCTAACTACTGGATATTTTGCCATAACATTCTGCACATAGATTTCAAAGTTTTCTATTCAAAAGTACGTCTGTTATATTTATTTATTTATTTATTTATTTATTTATTTATTTATTTATTTTGATTTATATCCTGCCCTTCTCCCAACGGGACTCAGGGCGGCTCACAACATATTTAAAAACAGAAACGTATTTACAATCCCCACCAAATAAAACCAAATTAAAACCAATTATTTAAAGTTGTGCTGCTTAAAATTTTTCTTAAAATAAACCCGATTTAAAATAAACCCGATTTAAAATCCTCCCTAGGCCAGGCCCGCTTGCTGGAAAAGCC
>NW_015386464.1:462782-513639 GCF_001527695.2 Protobothrops mucrosquamatus
AGGGAAGACACCCTCCTGCAAAGAAGCGTTAATAATTCCCTGGAGCCAGGCTCGTGTACCCTCCCGAGCTGCCAGTACCAGCCAGGAGGGACACGGATCTAACAAACATGTGGTTGCATTCAGCCTCCCCAAGACCCTGTCCACGTCCTCGGGAGCAACAGAGTCAAACTCCTCCCATACAACCATCTCAAGACCTGCTGAATTGTTGTAAGTTATTGTAAGTCGAGGACTACCTGTATAGTATATCGAGAATGCTGCATGGCTTCTATCAATGGTTTCATACAATAGGGCAACTTTCTGGATGATTATCTCATTTGGGGAGCTATAATGTGCAGTATAATGGATGGGTCTGGAACTGATTTTTTTTTTTTTTTTGCAGTGGGAATTTTTACCTATTTTAGAATTTACTGTATGATTTACTTCCTGAAAATGATTAGAAATCATACAGCTAATTTTCCAGCAATGATTTCTTACAGGATTCACCAGATGATACAACACTGGTTTGCCAGTGCCTACCTCTAATGTAGACTTTGAACACTGCAAGGAGAAATCTCAAATATCATGGCTCAATGGTTTGAACATTAATATCCTGTGAATAATGTTATGTGCTGAAACTAACAAACAAGAAAAATCTGGAACAGAGAAGAGGGAACAGGAAACAAATTCTGGTGAGTTTTGTGGCTAGTTAGACACCTCTGTTTGAACAGGATGGTGTCTCTGGCAGAGATTGCAATTGGATGAACGATCTTGACTGGCAAAATCTCTCTGGACTAAGAAAGCGCATGAGATAACCTATGTCTACTTTGTACAGCTGATCCTTGTGAATGGATTGCAAGAACAAGCTTCTGGTTTTAATTGGCTGGAATTCCATCTTAGCTCACAGTCATAACACAGCCTTTTTTATGGACAAAAAACTTGACTGAACCACATCTTTTAATTACCTTTGAAATTATTAAGCAACTTTGGAACAATTCTAAACTCTAAATGAGTTTTCTTCCCCTTTATGAAGGATGTGTAACATATGACTTTAAATATTTAGAAAAATAGTATTTTTTAAAATAATCTGAAAAAGGAAGCCCAAAGAGATGATTTTCGAAAGTTAAGATGGAGAATTTGTAATTAAATATAATAATCTTATCCATAAAAAAGTTTGATTATTTTGATTTGCTGGAAAAATAACATGATTAGAAGGGACTTTGAATGTTGGGCACTAGAGAGAACCAGAAAAAAAATAAAGATTACTTAAAGGAGAAGAACATTCAGATGAGACACATTGATACAAAATGGAACAAAATATTTTAGCAGCGAATGCTTTAATGGAGATTTGAGACTCATGAACTAAGAAATTAATTTTAATAAAGTATAACTAAAGAAGAACACGTTATACTGGAGAAAACTGAAACTGATTTAAATGTGGATTTAAATATGACAAGCTATAAGAATGATATGCAAAAAGATGACACATTGGGTGTACAAACAAAACTGATCAATGTTTTGATATTTGAAAAAGACATTGAAATATAAATTCAGAAGAGTGATTTGGATAATTGTTTTAACTAGATTTACAAAAGAGATCTGTTAAAGTTCTGCTGAGAGGAGACAAAAATAAGATAAAAAAAAATCAGCCTTGAGGACATTAAGGTATTAAGCCTAAGGTTTTTAAAAGTGCAAGGAAGGAATACAGAGTTGGCTTATTTAATCAAGGGTAAAATAGTTATGTTGTTCTTTCTGGTAGCACTTAATGATTTTTGCTAATGAGGAATGAATGATGAGGCTTTAAAATTTTGTTAATAGTTAAACTGACGTTAACAAACTCAGTGAGAACCTAGGAAAGATCCCATGGATGAAAATCCTAAAGGGGAAAACAAGCCAAGAAGTGTGGGAAACCCTGAAAAAAATGCAATCATAAAAGCCCAGTCCAGCACAATACCACTGAAAAAGAAAAACAAGAAATTCAAAAAGAAACCAGCATGGCTGCACAAAGATCTCTCTGACAAACTGAAAGACAAAAAGGACAAATACAAAAAATAGAAAGATGGTCACATAACTAAGGCCGATTATTAGCAGACAGCCAGAACATACAAAGATGAAGTCAGGAAACAAAGGCTCAGAACAAACAAAGACTTGCAACAGAAATCAAGGATAATAATAAAAAGTTTCTTCCAATATATTAACAACAAGAAAAAAGGAAACCATAGCCCAACATACCCAAAAAACCACTGCAAAAGACAAACTAGAAACAAAAGTTAAAATAAACAAGAAAATGGTAAGAGAACACCTAGCCAACTTTGATGAATATAAATCACCGAGACCCGACAGATTATATCCCAGAGTTCTGAAGGAGTTGGCAGATGTTATCTCAGAACCATTGCACCATATCTTTCAAAAATCCTGAAGCACCAGGGAAATACCTGAGGATTGGAAAAGGGCTGATGTGGTTCCCATCTTCAAGGAAAAAAAAAAAAAAACAGACCCAGGAAACTGCAGACCAATCAGTCTAACATCAATATCTGGGAAGATACTGAAAAAGATAATCAAAAAACAGATCTGCTGCAAACAAAGTTATAACTAGTAGCCAGTATGGGTTTGTCAAAAACAAATCATGCTAAATGAATTTTATTTCATTCTTTGATAAAGTGACTAAACTAATAGACCAGCGAGTAGTCCTCAATGGCACTACATCCACACGGAGAGAAGTAAGCAGTGGGGTACCACAAGGTTCCGCCTTAGGCCCAGGACTCTTCAATATCTTCATAAATGACTTAGATGAGGGAATTGAATGGGAACTCATCAAATTTGCAGAAAACACCAAACTGGCAGGAGTAGCCAACACCCCAGAAGACAAACTCAGGATCCAAAAAGCTCTTTACAAATTTGAACAATGGGCCTTATCCAACAAAATGAGTTTCAATGTGGAGAAAAGCAAAGTTTTACATTTAGGCAGGAAAAATCAAAGGTACAAGTACAAACTGGAGACCTGACTTAAAAACAGTAACTGTAAAAGAGACCTTGGAGTCCTAGTGGACGATCACTTGTCTATGAGCCAGCAGTGTGCAGCAGCAGCCAAAAAAGCTAATACAATCCTGGGTTGTATAAACAGAGGCATAGAATCAAGATCATGTAAAGTATTAGTACCACTTTATAAAACCCTAGAAAGACCACACCTGGAATACTGCAGCCAATCTTGGCCACCATTCTACAAAAAACATGACTTTGGAAAAAGTTTAGAGAAGAACAACTAAAATGATCAAAGGTCTGGAGACTAAAACATATGAAGAACGGCTTCAGGACTTGGGTTTGGCTAATCTAAAGAAAAGAAGAAACAGGGGCGACATGATAGCAGTATTCCAGTATTTGAGGGGCTGCCACAAATATTCTCCAAAGCACCAGAGGGCAGGACAAGAAACAATGGTTGGAAACTGAATAAAGAGAAGCAACTTGGAATTAAGGAGAAACCTCCTGACAGTGAGGACAATTAACCAGTGGAACAGCTTGCCTCCAGAAATCATGGGTGTTCCATCACTGGAGATTTTTAAGAAGATGTTAGACATCCGTCCATCCTTCTCTTTTTATATTTTTATAGTTATTAATTTTTACTTTTAAAATTATAATCTTAATAAAATCATTTGAAAAAATAAAAGGAAAGAAAAAGTCACAGCACGACTAAAATGCCCTTTTCATCTTAGCAAATAATTATCTTGCCAAATTTTGCCTGCATGTTTTTAGTCTTGTTGAAATAAGTAATAATTAAGTTAGTGCTTAGTTGCTCTTACATTATTGCATTTTTGTTCATAGCAGAAACCTCTTCTCCCTTCCTCTCTTTCTCTCTCTCTTTCCCTTTCCATTTCTTCCTCTCTTGAAAATAATTTTTCCTCATCATCCTTTCTGGCCATACATTTTGTTCAATTTCTTCTATGTGGATGTGAATAGTTATTATTTACTTATAATACATATTTCTCTATTGTCAAAAATGTTTCATTATTATTGTTCTGTACTAAAGGGACCCTGGCATGTAAAGTACTGCTTATGCTCTGCTGACATAGAAGCAATACTGCTATTAAGATATCATTTGTGATGTTTAGTACAAGTAATGAAAATAAATAATGTTATATATTGTAAACATTTTAAAAGCACAACTATTCATTAGTGAAGCACTTAACATTTTGTCTCTGTCAGCAGAGCATTATTTTTCTTCACTTAGCCAAATTACCTGTTGAGTTTTTGGGTGAAACAGACATTTTCTTAAAAAATAGATTTTTGATTGTCCTATTTTGATCAAATAAAAATAACTATAACAGATTTTACAAAAGCGCCATTTAACTTTGAGGAAGGGAGATATTTGTAAGAAAGGTGAAACTTTCTGAGAACAATTTTGTTGCATCCACAATGTTTATATTGAAAAAGCATAAAAATTACAATTTGGTTTATGTTTTCTTCTTTGAGTCCCCAAAGTTCTGACTAATTCAAAGTTCCCATTTTCACCTAAACCATTTGAATACCTAATGGGACTTCAGAAGTGTTTGATAAAACTCACTACTTAGTTTCATAATTTGAAAATGTATAATATTAATCTCTTTCCTTTTCTTTCTTATGGTAAAAAAAAACAAAAATCAGTAGGGATAAAGTAAATAGTTGCTCTTCTTCCTCTTTGCTGTGTCAGTATTCTCAGCACAATAAAAATGTTTTTTGTGTGGGTGACTGTTGGGCATAACATGTTTGTGTGTGATAATGTCTGTCTGTCTATCTAGTTGGAGAGTGTGCATTTTTATTTACAATTTTTGGAGGAAAATGTGTGGTGAAATGGTTTGGATAGTATAGGATATGAACTTGAGAAATGGACTGAAAAAAGGAGAGACAAAGGGAGAAGTTGAAAAGGGAAACTAACTTTGATGCAGTGGAGTATAACAGTTATTGAATTTAATCTGCATCTGAACTTGATGGATCTGTCCTTCATTTGATCTAGTTCAGAAAAATAGATACAAGAGTAACCAAGAAAATAGAAGAATTTGAAAATATGGTCTGCAAAGTCTTGAAGAAATGTTATGATTTAAATCTTAATTCTTGAGAATCTGTGACCATGGTCCGTGGTCACAAAAGGTATTTAAAAGGAGTCTGTGATGAAGAAAAGATTGAGAACCACTGGCCTAGACTGAGAGGTAGGTAAGATGCATTTATGGATCGATGAGCAGGTGGGTGGATGGATAGATAAAAGATGGAGTGGTGACAAGATAGGTATAGTTCTCATTCACTTACTTTATGAAATGTCACAGCTTTGACCTATCACAGCACGTTGACATTGAGAGAGGTCTAGTGAGATGTAAAAGTAAAGTAATAGTATTCAGACATATGAAAAACAAGCATTTTTCCTCCATGTTTCATATGTGCCCTCTTTCATCATCTTCTAAAATAACTGTTGTAGATGTTGCAATATTTCTCTTGATCCATTTGATTGACCTTTTCCACACCTTTAACATTTCTTTGATTTCCTTCTTGCAGTTTAGTGATAAAAAATGTATATCTTATTTCAATTGTTTTGTAATAAGTTATGCACAATGTTCTAATTTCACAGATTAACTGATGTTGTCTTTAATTTCTTTTTTGTAATTCCGATGAACTATCTATTATTATTGGACAGGGCAAATGCAGCAGGATTAATGGTAGCTACTCCCTCAGTTGCTGCAAAGAGGATTGCCCTGTTAGTTGACCTATTTTTATTTTACTTATTGGCAAAAAAGGATGAGAAACTCTTCATTTGGAGAACAAAAGCAGAAGACCCAGTTCCATAACTGGCTTCTACAGCAGTTCCCTCTCCTCAAATCAGATATCTTTAAAAAAAATTATCTGCTATCCAATAATATTCCATTAGTTAGAAATAACTGATTATGCTTTTATGTTTAAAAAGTTTTGTTCTGCAATAGATAAGGAAATAATCTGCAAGTTCCTGGCTAACCATATTTTTATTTGTGTTACACAATAAACTATTTTGCTCTTTGTAGTATATATCATATAAATGTAGCTAGATACACATTTGTTTATATTTGTTCATTTTTGTATGAATCTATCAAGTATTTGTGCAGAGACATAGGTACAGGGGAAAAACATTTCATGCCTACCTATATCCTATCTATAAATGTTAAATAATTAGTGTTGTAGCCGCAAAGCTTATATATTCCTTGCCAATGACATCTTCAAGGTCTCTGTGCTGCCTACTGCTTGACCTTGGTTTAAAACACACACAGAATAGAAACCTTGAAACCAAGATGAACAAGATTCATTCTGACAGAAACCAGATGCAGCAAAACAGGACACACAAACACACACACACACACACACACACACACACACACTTTCTTTTTGTTGCTTTTTAAACACCTCTACTATTTTTTACCAGTTCTTGTACTCTGGAAGTACAGACTGACCTATATAGTACAATGCCTGTTTTACTATTCTAATTGTAAGCTTGAAAAGGAAGTAAATGGTTGTTATTTCATATATATACTGCATCTGACAGAAAAAACAATATGTCTTCATTTCATCCTGAAGCTAATTAATTGAAATAATTTGTACTTGAAAAAAACAAAATGTTCTAGACAATAACATTTTGAATAAGTGATTATATAAGTGAAGTACAATCAGATCTCTCTCACACACATACACAAAAACCACTGATGACTGAAGTTTTGTCTTGTTATGTCTATGTTACGACTCTTTATTAAAACAGCCACAATTTAATATAACAGTTCAATATTTCTTTTTATGCTTAAGTATCAGCAAAATTACAAAAATTTGCTTGAGCTTTTAATCAGGACTTTTATTTTGAATGTCACATCCTTGGAAACTGACTAGAACTGAATGAATAGTTATCCTAGCAATTAGAGGGAGATAAAATAATGATTGAGACCCATTGATTTTAATAGAGACAAGCATGTTTATAAGATTTTAAACACAAAAACTATAAAACTGTTCACAATAGATACATACCAGATTCCTAATGATACTGGTTACTGTATAATATTGCTATTTCCTATGCAACAAACGAAATGGACCAGCATTCAATAATTGTGCCACAACGTAGTATTTTCCTTATTTCATTCTAGCACAGTTCTTTGCTTTTAAGAAGTACAATAAAGCACAATTTAAACGAATGTTTGTTTGAAGCATCTTGTAGAAGCTATTGGTTTCTGTTTCACTGGCAATTTTTCATAAGTCTTTGTTTTGGTATGCTATGCCAGTTTCAAATGTACAGCTTATATCAGATTTACTCCTAACTCTTGGTTAATTCTTGCCAAATTCTAATAAAAGCTTTCCTTATTATTTTTTTAGTTTTCTCTTAAATTTAGCTTTCAGTCTTAATTTAATCCCAATATTAGAATATACTTTTATTCATATAAGTGGAAGTATGGGAGAAATCTGTTTTCCTGTCTTGCTTATGCATCCTTGTCCCCAAAGGATGATGATCGCCTGTTATAAAGGAAAACAACAAGTGAGATTATATATAGCCCATAATTCCTAATTTTGGGGGCAATAGGTTCTTCCTTAGTAACATATAAAATATCAGATATTATTCATATCCAGTTATGAAGAAAAAAAAATGTGTATACTCTTTTCATTACAGGCACTAGATGTAATAAACAAAAAAGCCAGGATATGGTTTGTAGTTGGTCAATTTGGTTTCCAATACTGATTACCAGATTAGATATTGAAAGGGCCAGAAAGGATATGCTTGTTGTCAACTTCTGAAACAAACCTGGCTGAAGCCATCTTTGTCGTTCTCAGTTGCCACACAGGTGGGGAGGAGGGAGGGGAAGGAAAGTGAAAGTATTGCTAGCCTAAACATGGAGCGGTCCCATGGGAACCAAGGTCATTCCCACAGGTGCTGAAAATTAGAGAGAAGGAGTGTCACGGAGCCCGCCAATTGCCCTCATTGGGTAGTGTGATCAATAGCATAGTAGGGACTGGGAAGTGTTACATTTAGTTACATTGAATCCATGTGGGAATTTTAGAGTTGATTTCACTTTTGATCATGCTGATATTATGTATCCAATAAACATGTTCCTTGAGGAAGCTTCAAGCCCCAGACTTCTGATTTGTTTGGGTTCATTAGTTGGAATCTTGACACTTGTATTATCTGCTTGTTTTTATTTATCCCAAGCAGCCAACTCATATCAGATTTTCAAATAATGTAACCAAAATGTACTCATCAATATTGTATTTAAATGCTGACTTTTCCCACTCTTTCTTCTACAGTCAATGATGTAAGGGTCTCATTTGTTATTACAGTTTTAAAATTAAAAACCAATCAAATATCATTGTTTATGATTTCATTAAAATATTTCTATAGTTTGGTTTTCTATTTCTTCCCTGGCTTTGCAAATATCTATCTGGATGTATTTATTTAAATCTTTTCTATGGCCGTCCATCTCACAATAGTGACTCTGGACAGTATGGAAAGATTAAAGCCTAGCAACTAAAAACAATAACTCATAATGCCCATCATAAAATCACATCTACAATAGAATTTGTCTCAACTCCTGGCCTGAATAGCTGGAGGTAGAATACCAACATTCTCATGCACAAACTGACAAAGAGGCTTTTTAAAAAAATAAATCTGATTTTTTAAAATAAGCCTGTCCTTATTAAGGAAACAAAATGAAAATCAATTTGGGGTGATGTTTAATAAGCTGGATTGGCACCAGGCAATTTCAGGTTTTAGCCATAGGACACTGTTAAATCCAATAGCATTACTAAGAACTGAAATCAAAATAAACAAAATAAAGATAACTTTTGGAAAAAGGAGGCTAGGTTAATGAAAATTATCAGCAGAGAATGACAAAGGTCACCTTAAATGTGGAATTGTTTTTATTTATGACATTTTTTAAAATATTCATAAATGTATGCAGCCACTGCAATTGCAATGGATTCCTCTGCTAAACAGAGTACCACAAGTATAGTTGATAAGGATCCTTTTTTCATACGAAAATTAACAGAATTATCAGTTCAAATATGGGATAAATTCTTTAATTATTTTACGTCCAAGCAGCCACTTCCTGACTGCTCCTCAACACAAGCAAAGATAATGCAATATGCCTGTCAGCCAGAAACAGAACTAAAAATATTTTCTTTCCTTCGAGATATTTTACCATCCTTCTGCTTGAGCAGAAATATTAGAGGAGTAAAGATGAGAAAGCTGAAGTTGTTAAAATTTAGAGAAGTATAATGGAAAATATGAAAATGGTAGTAAAAAGAAAAGATTAAAATAAAAAAAAGTATAGTAATAAACAACACTGATAATGTCTAGCATTTAATAAACAACAGATTTGTAACTTTCCACTTGTATGTTATTAAACTATTGAATTTCAACATGTTCATTGCATTTGTGTAAAATATGTTTTATTAAAATTATCTCCATTCCGTGGAAAGTATTGCATCACTGCAGCTCTCATGATGTTAACTGAATGCTAGGTTTAAGTGACTAATTTTTTCACAATTGCTCACTGATTTTTTATCTAAAGAATAATTTGACTGGATATCTTTTTAATCCAAGTACAATCAGAGTTGCTGTATCATAAACACAAGAGCTATTTTGTTATATTTTCCATTTAAATATAATTGCAGACTTAATAGTGATTCTGCAATGTTTGAATAATTGTAATTGATCAAACCAATACTGTCATTTTTAATGAATTCTTTCCCTCCCAGGACACCAATTAAATATGTCATAGTTTTATGGCTTTCTCCCCATCATATTCTTACTGATACTGAATATCTATCATACTATATCATATTCATCTCCTACACAGTTATTATATATAAAAAGTTTAATGATTAACCATAATCCTACACATATTATCAAAAGTAGATAGTATAACAGTTATTTTCCTCTAGAAATTAATAGAGCTTTTCTTCTGTTTTCAAAGAATTGAGAGAAATTCAGGCAGGCAATGTGACATTGTAAGGCACATGCTGAAGAACTCTGGATTTAATGCTAAAAATAAAAATATTGTTGGATCAGACATTGATTAAGATGTGAATTGTCTAATTTAGTTCATTAGTTCAAAGTATACTATGTTTTAGTCAAGGCTTCATCTTGAACAAAGAATCACAGCTTGGATCAATTTTGTTAGTGAATAAATAAACAAGTGTAATGTTTTTGACTCATTTATTTAATTGGGTTATCTTTATTTAGTTTTAGAACACAAGTCCTAAAGAGAACATATTAAGTCACATTTATGCAGCAATATTGAACATTCAAAAGGGTTCTGTTGTGGAAAAACCCAATGAAAGAAACAAGAGACAGCAACACAAATCAAATTTTTTACTTTAAGATTCAGAGGTTTATTTCAGCAATAATTTGGAACACACACCTAAACATTACTTATGTTAAAAACCCATTGCAATGAGGTCCAATGATATAGCAGTTCCAATAAGGGCAGCTATAGGACAATGGCCAATCAATCAGGTCCAATCCCAACCTTTTATACCCTTTCTCACCCTAAGACCATAGACAGATGGTCAGCAACCTTACACTTTCTGCAGACTTTCTGCTGACCATAACTTTCTCAGACCCATCTGAACCCGCACCCATCAACTACTTTCAGTTCCCTATTTCTCACAATTCCAGTCCTTATGTTCTAAATATATTTGAAACAAGCAAGCTTAGCAAAATCATATTAAGTAAAGTACAATTGCAGTTTAGATTACAAATAGTTCCCCTGGACTGCATAACACAGACTTTGGTTCAATACTTTTTCCATGAGGCCTGATTTAGTTCACCTGGCCCTAAATCTTGCAAAGAACAATAGCCAATATTTTCATTTTCCACAGTCCCCACTTCTTGTCCATAAGGACAACACAAATCATAAGCAAGAAGATAAGATTAAAGGGACTCTGGGGGGTGAAGGGTCACAATTGTTTCATAGGGGCGTATAAGGAAAGCATTTTACTGGGAAACATAGACAACCTCAGTAGGTTTAGGGTTCATGATAAAAGAGTACAGAGCTTTATATAAATTGAGACAAATGCCAATAAACAACAACACAACCATAGTCCATACAGCAGGCATGAGGCATTTTCTGATGTAGATCGTTTCCTTCATGTGCCTCTGGGCTTCCATTGTGTTGGAAAAGGTGGTATGAAGTTTTTCAGTTGTCTGAGGAAGGCAGATTGGAGTTCACTTCTTCTTGGTGCTATCTGAGCTGGAGATTGCATGCTGGTGGGGAGCAGAGGTTACTAGCACTTGTGTCAAGCCTCTGTGGGCTCGACACTGATGGGAGGGGGAGGGGGACAAGGACAGTACCTGGGGGCATCCAAATACAGTGGAGGAGGCCAGAGACAAAACCAATGGTGACAGCCCTTCCCTCCCCCATTACCTGGACCATCGAAGAGGAACCTGGCAGAGCATGGCGGCATGGCTGTCGGCTCCGCGGTCATCCCACCAAACAACTGATTGGCTCCATGGCCAGCCCGCTAAACAGCTGTTCGGCGCAGGGAAGCACCAGGATGCCAGAAGCCTAAGCACATCTCGACGAACAGCTGGTCGGCGCAGGGAAGCTAAACGGAGCCTGGAGTCTGTAGTGCGTCCTACCTGGCTGCTCTTCAACTCGCACACCAGATGCTGGGGGGGGGGGCAGTAGGGAAATGCATATGTAAAGTGCTGGGAGGCGATTGCTCCCAGTGCTAACTTTGTTTGCTGTTTCTGTGACTAAACGCATGCCAGAACATTCTGTGATTAAAAGCCTGCCACCTGTGAACTCAACGGCTTGTTTCTTGTTGGAGCCAGGGATGTGGTAAGGATTTCTGACAACTTGCTTTCCTGTTGGGCAAAGCTTTAGTCTTTGCCTTATTGTTGTCAGTTGGCTTGGGTCTGTGACTTCCTCGTCTGGGGACTGGTATTTTCTTGCAGTGTGAAACATGCATTCAGCAGCAGTGTTGGTGGTCAATAGAATCTGGAATGGTCCCTTTCAACAAGGAGCTAAACAATTTTTGCGCTGAAATACTTTTATCAGGATCCAATCGCCAACCTTCAATGAATGACAAGGTGTAATGATTCCTTGGTGGAGTAGTCTTCAGGGAAGCTTGAATATCTCAAACAAGGTCTTTTATAGGTCGGAGAAGGGAAAGGGGAAGAAGGTAGAAGGAGAGGGAGGGGAGAGTATTGTGGCAGGAGCAGGAGCAAGGGGGTTGTAGGTGACACCCCACTAATAGGAGTACAGGGTCTTGTCTACACTTGAACCTTCCCTCGAGGGGGTGAAGCTGGCTCAGCTCTTCATTTCCAGCCCTTCAGGAGGCTTTCCCCAGGCTTGTAGTCCTCCATGTTCTACCTCTGGCAAACATCTTTGCACTCCAAGGCTTCTAAAATTTCTTTTATGATGGTATAATGTCTGCAATTGCGAATAACAAGAGTGAAAACTTCAGGTTCAGGTGTGCCTCCCGATTCACCTTCAGGGGTGCTTGCCACTGGCATGACTTGCACCGGTCTCCTGCAGGTGGCATAAAGACAAGGGAGGGTGTCAGGGCAAAAGGAAGCAAGTGAGGTGGGGAGAAAGTGGGAGAGGAACGGAGGCAGGGTTGAGGAAAGGGAGAGAGGACAGGGAGGGGAAAGAGGAAAGGGGGTTACTTAGGGGGAGCAGGGGCCAAAAGGCATTTTTTTTTCAAAGGAGGGCTGCAGCAACCTGTGAATGAGATTTTGAGAGCAATGATGAGAACTTGGCAGTAGTCCAACATTGTATCCTCTAATGTGTGGATGTCTTGTAGGGAAGCTGACATTCTCACAGGCCTCACAGGCATACACAAGATGGACTTAGAATAACAGATTTTTTTCTCCTCACTTTACAAGTTTACTCCCCCTCCCTTTCCTTTGTTAGCATAGCATTTGATGATAAGTTTCCCCTTTTCTAAGTTTCCCCTCTGCCATGCGTGAACCATGACCTAGGGGTTTTTTTTTGCATAGCATAAGTCTTTTTAGTTTTATTTCTGTACCTGCGGTCTGTCTATTTAATATCAGAGCAGCTTAAAACTTTCCATTGAACATATATATTAAGCTGTTATTTTAAAAACAATAAAAATTCCATGTTCTATTAAGGGGGTTCCTTAAGATTGTCTCATACTTTAGTTTGTAATGCAGTTATTTTAACACACTGATGTTCAATTTCCTAACTTGTACTGCAATGCTCAGATGGCACATTTCCCCCTTTACTTAGGAAAACAGGTCCTCTTTTAGACTGGGAACTTCCCATCGCTTAGCAAAAAGTTGTAGATTAGAGCGAAAGCAAAGAGTAAGTACCACTCTGTGTGTATGTGTATGTGTGCATTTATGTGTACACATATACATATGATTTGAGTTAGAAAGTCTGGATGAAATCTGTCATTGAACAATGTGTTGATTAGAAATTCCAGGAAACTATTAGTCAGTTGTCACAGCTATTTGTCAGTTGTAAGAAAACCACTCACCCAGAAACATATAATGAACTTGTTTTACTAGTGATGCACTCCATTCTTGATCAGGATTCTTAGTGAATCACAAAAAATTAGCAATAATTAGAAGCAACTTCAATACTGCATTTTAAGGCAACCGAAAAGGTGGCCACTACCAAACCACTACTACATACCTGATTATTCATCTACAGTATTTATATTTTAGGATGCAATTAGTTTGGAAATAACCTTGTATATATTGCTTTGCTTAAATGTCCTTGAATTTGGCATTAGAACCCAAGACCTTGTCATTCATACAAATATAGCAACTCTATTATTTTCCCTCACCAAACCCTTCTTTACCCTTATGGGCAATAAAGTCATCAGATGGATATATCAGTTGTCTTGTTTTGACTTGCTTACTCAGGGTCCTGAACAGAAAGAAGTAAGAGTAATGCAGGGAATGATGGCAAAGTAGACCAGAGAAACAAGGGTCAGGAAAGTGTCAAGGACCCCTGGGGGATGATGTGGCTACAAACATTGCCTGTGGTCAGTATTAATAAGCCTCTTGAAGGATGTTTTATTGGTGGTGACAAGAACTGAATAATGATATAAACATCAAAGACTCTGGTTTATACTCTGAATCTGCAAGAAATATAACACAGGGACTAGTGGTTCTACCACAAAAGTAAATACTGTGGTTTATATATAATTGTGCATAGTTGTGGCTTGAATTCATACTACCCAGAGACACCATTATTCTGGAATGAAAGTTTTGCTTTTTAATCTTTTTGATATAAGTGCACCCATTGTTATACTGAGACAGTAGTACCCACTATTTTTTTGCCTATCTTTAATAGAAGGTTGCTGCAATACTAGCAGAGCAACATCCATAATGCACATTTTAAGGCATGTATTCATTCCTTTCACACAGAATTTACAAATTATATTAGGACAAACTAGTAACTGCACTGTATTTGCCTTTTACCCAGTCTTTTATGTAGGGTTGAAGGATTTCTTTTATCTATTTTGGTGACTTAACTACAGT
This sequence comes from Protobothrops mucrosquamatus, assembly GCF_001527695.2. Classification (NCBI taxonomy): domain Eukaryota; kingdom Metazoa; phylum Chordata; class Lepidosauria; order Squamata; family Viperidae; genus Protobothrops; species Protobothrops mucrosquamatus. The sequence goes on from NW_015386464.1 coordinate 477,244, forward strand.
TGTTGGCCATGGACTGTGTAAAGCCAGAAGGCATTTTATTCTTATATTTATACAAGAAAACCTAGCATGGGAAATCATTGAAGCTGTATGTGTGTCAGGAGGTCTAGCTTTTCTCCTGACACAATTTTTTGACAAATCTATCAAGGAATACATTTGATCAGGTGATTCAAGAAAGGCCATCATTAAGGAAACATAAATTGCAGAGATTATTTACCAGGGACAGAGATCAGAATGGAGAATATATCTAGAATATAGGGATAATGACATACAGTATTGCATCCACAATTCCATCACACCAAGCTATGTGTTTGTGAAAGCTTTATATGGAATATTAAATTTTATATTATCCTTACAATTCAACTGGCACAACAAATTTATTTTGAATATGCAAATTTACAACAATTATATTCCACCATTACTTCATTGTTTCACAGTTTTATCATCTTTTTTCCTCATAGCAGACATATTTTTTGAAACTTATTTTCTTTGCTAAAAATATATCGGTATTTCTAAAAACCTAAGATTTCCTAAACTCCTTTGACAATAGGGGTCATACAAATCATGTTTTTATCAATATTTCATAGGATTTTAAACTGCTCTGCAAACCACTCTACCTCTCTAGTACTGTTACATGAAATATTTGGGATTGTTGTTTAGCATAGAAGTGAATTGTTACTTCAAGTGAAGTAGAACAAGATGAGCTACTTTTTTAGAGAGTGGTCTATTCCCTGGTGATTAGAGATGGATTGATCAAAGACCTAGGAGACTTTGTACCAATGCAAATTGCAGATATAATATTTTCTCCATCCCTAGTTCACATGGTGAAAAGGATAAAGGTTAAAAGCTGGAATACAAATCCTGGTTAACTTATTTGCCCTTGTTTTTATTTATAAAACAACATAAAGACCACACTGCAATTAGTGTGGTTCTGAAAATATTTTTTAATGTATCATCCAAATTATATTGCAGTCTTATGTGATTGTATACTATCTATGTTGTGATCATAATATGCATTTCTTCTTTTACATACTCTGTCTTCCAAATATTCACAGTTTTGTGACTGTGTATGGTTGTATGTTTTTGGAGTTCTAACAGTAGTTTTGTTTCATGTCCATTAGGCTGTCAGCTATCTATCACAGGTAATCAGGGCTATAAAATACGTCACAGAAAGAAGTCGTATCAACTGTAATAATTTGCAGGATTTGCAAACATTTTAAAAATCCTCAAACTTTGATTAGAGACATTTGATGATCCAGTGTCCTAGAAAGGTAGATGGAATTCATGACTTAATGGGACACAAGGCTCCAACTTTTAATACTTTGTCCTTGATTTCTGCCTATTCCTTCTGCTTCTTTTTGTTCTTTTCTTGCTCCAGTTTATATATGGCCTTGTAGCTTTATTTATTATACTTGTAAGTCTAGCATACAGCTTGTATCCTAGTAACCAAAATGATTCCTTTACAAATATGCTCAGGGCGCTTTATGTACTGATTTTGTAACTGTTAATAAACACTAGATTGGTATTATATGGTTTAATTGAAAGTAAGTATATTGCTTGATTATTTTAAAATTGCCAAAAATAGTTTTAGATATGTTGTTGCATAAATGTGTTCTTTTAAGCAGTCTATGAGTTCTTTCAAAGGTCCTTTGTTTATCTGTAATATATGTAGATTCAGTATAAAGCTCAATGGGAAGAATTAGTGCCAATAGAAGAGAATATTTGCACCTTGGGGTTAAACTGTGTGGTCCTTGCACTGTGTGCACTGATGATGTTAATCTGGTAATGAAATGTCTGCAAGAAAACCACCAACCTCAGAGAACATGGAAGAATTAGTGTCTGGAGATTCTGAAGTGCTGTGTAATATGTACAATCAATTTGTGAAGGCCTTGTCAGAGGACTCATGGATAAGTTTTCTTGAAGTCATTAACTCTATTGAATTTGTTTAATTCTGCAGTTGGAAAGCATATCTGAGTGAATGTTCTGATACTATTCCATGTTTGCTTACTGCAGGCATGTCAAACTGCCGGCCTGTGGGCTGGATGCATCATACTGAAACTGCGCCCACCCCATTGCTGGCAATGGGGAAAAAGTCATGATACGTCGTGCAACATCACGTAACATCGCGAGTTTGACATGCCTGGCTTACTGGATCACTTATACTAAAGTGCCAAAAAATAGGGAAATAATTGTTTTTACAATTTTTTTATCAAAACTTCATAGGGTTCACTGTCCTTCAAATATATTCTACATAATGAATATATATATCTTATATAAATAAAAATGTAAATGTTCGTTTGTTCAAAATCTTAAATCTCCGAAAGTTCTTCACCGATTGCTTTGAAATTTTGACACAACGTTGCATTCAAATACGCGCGTGTTTTTATATACCTATATACCTACTATTATATAGATGTCACACCTGTGACAGGTAAAAACATGCTTTTTTTTGAAGAACAGTGCCATCTGTTGGACGTAAATTTAACCAGATTGAGCCACAGCAACGTGTGGCTAGTATATATATAGAGTTAAACAGCAACATGCATGCATGTGCAAGTACAATGAACAAGTTAAAAGGGAAAAAAATTAACTACAGGTTTTTTTTAACAGCATGACTTAATATTAAAAATTATTTAACAATAGAATGGTTATACTGTAACTCTTGTCTTATAACACTAAGGTTGCAGACCTTTTTTAAAAAGACTTTTTCTTTAAGCTTCTTACTTTTTCCTTTCCCTAACTCTAGTAGTGTATCGTTTCACGATTTCTCAAAGTCCTTGAATTATTTCAAATACTCATTTCCCAAGTACACCTAATAACAAGGATTTTTAAGCCCCTCTCAGAATTACTTAGCAAGGCAAGAATAGCTCACCATTTCTTTATACGAAGAGATCCCTGTTTCAGTTCCTTGCATTTCCAATTAAAAGGATCATATAACATGAAGACTTCAACCTGCAAATCCTGTAGTGTGTCTGCCAATTAGTATTCTATTGAACTGAATCATTCTTCTAGAGGCACTAATTGGTCAAATTCCTGCTGACCCTGTAGTCCCTCTGGGAAAGACTGGGGATTTATATAAATCTCTGCAAGGACCATAAGGAGAAGGAAACAACTGTTCCATGAACAAATATAGGGTCCTGCACTTCTAGATTTATCACAATTATCTTTACTGTATTTATACTCCAACCTATCTTCAATAGGTGGGCAGTTCTTTCTCTCTGGGATACTAATTGAGTTCCTGATTAAATTATTTTTACTGAATTTAAACCCCAAAAGGAACACTTCTGATTGCTTATCCAGGGAGCAAATATACAGTTTGCTTCTGTATATTTGCTTCTGTCTCACCTTTTCCTCTCTCTAAGAATGGTTCTGCTTTTTTAAAAGATGCAGGCAAGACCAAATATATTTTCCTACTGTGGCAGAAAAATATTAGGGAATTATGGAAAATATTACTTTCTGCCTATAAAAGTCTCTTTCAGAAAAAGCCCCCCAACCCTATTGCAATCATAAGAAAAACTTTGCAGAACAATTTTCATGTTGTTATTGATATAATTATGTCAAGCTCTGCTCTTTTAAGGTATTTTTTTTAATAAATATGAAAAGTAAAATAGACTCAGTATTGCAGCACGTAGATTTTCACAATACAAATAAACGTTAGAAAAATGAATAAGTCTATTGTACTACATTTCCTTTCCATTTTCACAACAGTTTAACAAATTTTTGCCTTTTTTAGAAAAATTCTTTCTTGTTTTTTAATTTTTTAAAAACATCTTGGCTGGTTGGCTTTCTGCTCACAATGTTCCTTCTGAATAAAAGAACTGGAATCTCTGAAGCAGCTGGTTCTGATTCCTTTGATCACAATAATTTCCTCTGCTATCTGCCGGAAACATGAATGGTGACCTATTGTTAAAAGGTAGCGTCTTTCAAACATCTCTAGTATACAGTAGCTTCATGAAGATTCTAGCTTGGTTAGAAATTTGTATTAAATTTAATGAGAAGTCAAACATTGCTATTTTAAAAAAATGATACAAGAATTTCGATTGCCTCTTGCATTATTGATTTTTTTTAAGTGTGTGGTTGTATTTGTGGATTTAAAGAAACATTGGGATTGTCTAGTGCAATAGCTAAATCAAGACTCAATTTAAACAAAACAAAAGTTCTGTTAGTGTGTTTGTGTTCTCAGCAACATGTTTGATATGGGATTTTGCTTTGCCTAAATCTGCATTAAGAAGCATTTGTTTCATATTCTGAATGAAATCTGCAAGGCCTCTATTCTCTAAGGCAGGGGTGTCCAGTTATGGCAGCTTTAAGACTTGTGGACTTTAACTCCCAGAATTTCCTAGCTGGTCCCCAACTCTAGGAGTTAAAATGCACAACTCTTAAAGTAGCCAAGGTTGGAAAACTCTGCTCTAGAGTCTCAGGTGGAATCACCTACCTTCTGGAATATTCCACTGAAGATGCCAGCACTTTTTCCAAAATCCCTCTATTTAGGAGAAGAAAGTGATCGATTAATTCTTGCTTTCTTCTTTAAAAAAGAAACACAAATAAAGGGTCAGGCTTGTATAGCAATGCTCTTGAATCCAACATTGTTGCTAGGATGCTGTTGGCATTAATTTAAAGAAATTATTATCAACTTTTTGCAATCTGCAGCATGATTTCTAATTACAGTGACTAGTCGTTGTCCTTGACTAGTATTTATATTAAATTTTAAATTGTTGAAGCCAATTATATGAAAAAATCTATCTTCTATGTATCTGAATGGACTCTAAAAATAAGTTCAAATGACTCAAAATCAGCTTTTGAATCTGTCCATCCATCTATAATTACATTTTAGAAAGCAATAAAGAATAAAACTATAAGATGTCCTGACCATTAAAAAGTTGCACCATTGTCTCTCCTAGCAGATGTTCAAATGTATTTAAATACACAATTAATTACAGAAGTACTGCTTGGCTGCTATATTTAACAGCAGCTAAGAAGCTTTTACTCTCTGAATTTCTAATAGGTAGGTCTGCAATTTTTAACATGAAAACTTTGCCTAGCATCATTAAAATAAAATCAGCAACCCCCCTCAAAAACCGGCAAATATTTCCCCACCCTCTGTAATCGAGTTGGCATTTATAATAATTTATTTGAGCTATAGTGCACATATATCACATCTGGAAAAAGTTGAGAGCACATTATAGTTTAAACCAGCAGGCTTAGATTTCTTCAGCAACAAATTGGGTCTTTTATTTGCAGCAAAGCTTTTAATTTGAATTACTGAGATCCTTTGTGCCTAACATATTAGCAGTTTATTGCAATCTCAAAGCTTGCAGAAGTCGTTTACCTTCCACTTTGAGCTCTCCAATTCACAGTCTTATTGAAATTATTTATATCATCTTGTAGACATATCAAGTACACTTTTAAAAATTCTCAGAGAAAAATAATTATTTATTATTATTAATTATAACCAATAAAGAGGATTAAACTGAGCTGATTGTTTATTTGAACTGCACACTAAAGTTGTCTGCATTTTTTAAAGATGTTTGAATGGTAATATTCTTGAATATTGGATTTGTGCACTATTTGACAATTTGACCATATAGCTATCATTTTGACTTTGTTCATGTGTATCATAACATTGTATCGTAAGATTTTTGTCTTTAGATTCAAAATAACATTAAATATAATTTATTCAATTTATGCAATAAATTTTGCAATATGCAATAAATGCAATTTTGCAATATGCAATAAGTGCAATTTATTTTCCTATCCTGGAATCATCTAGATAAGACAAAACAAGACAAGACAAGATAGATAAGATAACCTTTATTGTTATTTTTCACTGTGGGCACAACGGCACACATCAAAAATGAAATTTAGTTGCCCGCTCTCAAAGTGAAACACATACACAACACACACCTAAACATACTATGTACAACATATGTATAGACCCACACCCCTACATATACATAACAAATAAATATTAAATACTGTCCATCTTGAATAGAGCAGGAGAAAGGAAAATAAAAATAAAATAGTCTCAACTAAGAATGAGGAAAAATTCTTATATGATCCTTCTAGATCTATATTGTTTTACTTTTCTTATGCACAGCTTTGTGCATACATGGTGAGAATAACCAATAAGAGAAACAAAGCAATAAAATAATTAGGGGAACTCATTCCTAAGATTACTTAAAGTCAATACAAAATAGCTGTGAATAAATGACCAGCGAAATGCTGTGGACATAGACTTCAACAAGGCATTCGACAAAGTAGACCATAACTTACATCTTGGTAAGCTAGAAAAATGTGGGATAGACAGCGTCACCACCAGATAGATTTGTAACTGACTGACAAACCGTACTGAATGAGTTGTCATTAATGGTACTACATCTACTTGGAGGGAAATAAATAGTGGAGTACTACAAGGTTCCATCTTAGGCCCAGGATTCTTCAATCTCTTCATAAATGACTTAGATGAGGGAATAGAAGAGGAACTCATCAAATTTGCAGATGACACTAAGCACCCCAGAAGACAAGTACAGGATCCAAAAAGATACAAGTACATTAGGTGAAATCTGACTCAAAAACAGTAACTGTGAAAGGGACTTTGCAGTCCTAGTGGATGATCACTTAAACAAAACATGAGCCAGCCGTGTGCAGCAGCAGCCAAAAAAGCTAATACAATCCTTGGTTATATAAACAGAGGCATATAATCAAAATCATGTGAAGCATTAGTACCATTTTATAAAGCCTTAGTAAGACCACACCTGGAATATTGCATTCAGATTTGGTCACCACATTACAAAAAAGATGTTGAGACTTTGGGAAAAGTGCAAAGAAGAGCAACTAAGATGATTAAAGGCCTGGAGACAAAAATATATGAAGAACAGTTGCAGGATCTGGGTTTGGCTAGTCTAAAGAAAAGAAGGACTAGGGATGACATGATAGCAGTATTCCAGTATCTGAGAAGTTGCCACAAAGAGGAGGGGATCTACTTATTTTTCAAAGCACCAGAAGTGAAGACAAGAAACAATGGCTGTAAACTAATCAAGGAGAGAAGCAACCTGGAACTAAGGAGAAACTTCCTAACAGTGAGGACAATTAACCAATGGAACAGCTTGCTATCAGAAGTGGTAGGTGCTTCATCACTGGAGGTTTTAAAAAAGAAATTGGACAGTCAGTTATCTGAAATGGTATAGGGTCTCCTGCTTGAGCAGGGGTTTTGACTAAATGACCTCCAAGGTCCCTTCCAGCTCTATTCTGATTGATTGACTTGTGTGAAGGTCCTATACTGTCACTTCCATTAGCCAGATGTGTTTCTTGTTGCTGACACTGATTAAAGTAAATCATTTATTTCCTGTTTATTATCCTGCCTGTCATGTTTTATTTGAAAAAAAATCAAAACTTTATACTTTAATAAGATTTTAGTTCAGAAATGAACTTCTCTTCTGCAACATATTAACAATGCCAATGAACATTTTTAATTGACTGTTTTGCTACACAAAACTATCTAGGGAGTGATAAAGATAGCCTCTTGCTTTTTAATTTATTTGATTGCATGTCTTGTGAAATATCCTTCACTGAAGTAAGGCAAATCAAAGACCAATTAATCTGTGTACATTCTGAAAGGCGTTGAAAAAGTTTGTGATGTCACTGCAAAAGGGAGATGCATTTTTTAATGATAAGATGCTATGGGTCACGCTGTACTGTTTTGGCCTCATAGACATTTGTTCTTTTCTTTGTGATAGTATATTTTTTTGTCTTTCATTTTGATTACCATGTAAGAAAGCACAGCAGGTGGGAGGCTAAGTGAACAGTGAGATAATAACAAAATGTGCTTTCCACTATGCCAAATTCTTTATTGATACTAAAGGCCATACCACCTTCTATTTTCAGTTTAAAAAATCACTGGTTCTAAATGACACTGATCTTCTAATCTACACATTCTCAAATCTCAAAGTGACAAAATAGCAGACTTGATTGGGAACAATATCTGTTAAGAATGTGCAATCCTATGCTGTTGGAGTACTAAAATATATACAGTATTTAATTTATTTCAGTGGGTCTTTTTCCCAAATAAATGGGTTGAACTATTGATAACTAAATGTTCCATATTAATAAATATGCTGATTTTTAGGGAAAAACAAGAAAAAGAGCAAAAAATGAAAAGGATAAATAATCTAAAATGGATTCCTTTTTTACTAAAAGATTTTAAATATATATAATAAGAAATATATTCAAAGAAAAAAATAGTAAATGTAAAAAAGAAAAGGAAAGTTGAAATAAAGAAAAAAATAGAAAAAAGAATAAAAAAGAACAAAAAAAACTTTTATATACATAAAGAAGAGACTTCCAAACATTGTCTTGGCAGTTATACATACAATTCTAATAAAATCTCCCTCTTTCTAAGATTACATATTTCCCTTCTTTCTAAAGACTATTCTTTCCAAGTATCACAACCATCAGCCAAAACCATCATTTTCTTTTTTTTGTGCACAAAATCCTTAAGGTCTGTCTGTCTGTCTGTCTGTCTGTCTGTCTGTCTGTCTGTCTGTCTGTCTGTCTGTCTATCTATCTATCTATCTATTCCCAGGTTAAGGGGAATAATTAAGGGCTAAAAGTTCCCTCAGGAGTCAAACTCTCCAACCTCTGGACTCAGTGTGGAAAACATGCTGAATATGCAGATGGCAAGGCCAAAGTGAAGAAAATATAGGATGGTTTTAAAGGATATTGAATTTTAAGTGCTTTGCAAATCATAAAATGTTGTTGTAGCAATGCTTATTATGCTTATAAATGTAATGTGGAGGATCAGCATTTGATACCAGGCTGATATTATTTATGGATTAGTTAAAGGTTTTCATTTTTAAATTTTAAAAATGACAATAAAAATAAATAATAAATAATCCTGTCATGGATGGAATTAAAGGTTGATTATATTTTAAGATATCAATTTATTTAAACATACCTTTGAGTACATGAATTGAAATCAGGCAAAACAAAATGGTTGAGTTCTATTGAAACAGATTGTAAATAACAATATCCAATATTTAAAAACAAATGCTATCAATAGAAAACTGAACCTTTGCAAATCTGAGTTGTACAGAAGCATGAGAAAAAGAAGATTATACTGAGTTTAAATCTAATAATGTAGACTAGTGAAATAATAAAGTGCCACAAATGTAATCTTCCTTATAAGAAGACTTAGTTCTAAGGCTCTTCATGTTTTCATTTGATTAAATGTGGCCTTGACATATTTGGCAGAGTGCAAAAATAATGGGGCTGTTTTCTATGGTATCTAGGTGAACAAGGTCAGAGTTAAAACTTGAAACAAGACAACTTCTGGTCTAGAGGACATATAAATATGATGCTGTGCAGGACTCTCACTATTTTTTAACAATTTATGTTCAAAATGTGTAACATAAATTCGACCCAGATTATTTGCATATTTTCTAACATATAAGTAGCAGAGATAGCTGTGGCTGCAAATTGAAAACTGTACTGTGTTCAGAAGTAATTTGAAACATGTTTTCTTAGAAGTCTCTCTGCTAGCCATAATTCAAACACTGCAGCAACTTCCATATTAAGTATTGGCCATAATCTTATGTGAGCTTTCACCTATCCTAACATTTAATTGATTAGTTAATGAAAGAAGTTTGTAATTTTGAAAATATAGCAGTTGATTATCCTGTATGTGGAAACTGGCAGCTAGACATATGCATAGAATCATAATTATGAACTCTTTGCTGAACATTTTTCTTTAAACCATGTGCAGCACATTGAGTTGAGCTTGCATGCTTGGCGGAACACATTCTTATATACTTTCCAACCTTTTCAGAATGAAGTAAAGCATCATACTTAACAGATATTACCTTAGTAGAAGTACCACCATGTTAGCTGATATATATTGATTTATACTACTAATAATGTGCACCATTGGCATATAGACCACAACCTACTTCTTGGTAAGCTAGAAAAATGTGGGATAGACAGCATCACCACCAGATGACAAGCTGTACTCAACAAGTTGTCCTTAATGGTACTACATCTACATGGAGGGAAGTAAGCAATGGGGTGCCACAGGGGTGCAATGCTGGACACATGGCCACAGGGAAAATGTCTTCAGACAATGCTGGTTCCCTTGGCCAAAAACAGGGATGAACACTGCGCCCTAGAGTCAGACATGACTGGACAGGGAAACCTTTACCTTTTGAAAGGAAGTGACCCCAAGTTGTTCTTTCTGAGATTTTAACACTATTTTTTCAAGTGTCACTCAGATAAATACATTTCTAAGAGGAGTAGTTTTGCTAGTAATACCACATAGGAAAAAACTGTGTTTTTATCCAACTTTTATGAAAAGAAGGACTAGGGGTAACATGATAGTAGTGTTCCAATATCTCAGGGATTGCCACAAAGAAGAGGGAGTCAAGCTATTCTCCAAAGCACCTGAAGGTAGGACAAGAAGCAACTGATGGAAACTAATCAAAGAGAGAAGCAACCTAGAACTAAGGAGACATTTCCTGACAGTTAGAACAATTAATCAGTGGAACAACCTGCCTCCAGAAGTTGTGAATGCTCCAACACTGGGAGTTTTTAAGAAGAGATTGGACAACCATTTGTCTGAAATGGTATAGGTTCTCCTGCCTGAGCAGAGGGTTGGACTAGAAGACCTCCAATGTCCCTTCCAACTCTGTTATTCTGTAACTGACATGCAGATGTAGATGGTAGGCAGTCAGGCAGTCAGGCAGACACAGATGATTTATGCTATTGCTAAAGACAACCCAGACAGAAGAATGGAAACAAAAGCAGAGATGTCCATAGCATTCACGGCTATTGTCAAAAAGGTACACATATAACAATTGATATGAGTTTATGTGCTGCCAACAGTGACACTGCTTTTTTACCTTCACCATCATTTCTATGTCCAGAGATTGCTTAATCCAAATGCTGCTGGATTATGCAATTTCAATTTCACAAATCTTTAATCTCTCTATTTTTGTAAACCCACTACCTACCAGCAAAAACTATACAAGGGAGAGAATTTTTCTCTACTAGCATTTTTCGTATGGTACATTTGGGGAACATTTCCTTATAGAACCAGTGGAGGGAATAAACCCATCATTGGTATATTGCAGCTTTGGTTTAGAAAAGGGCTTAAGAGACTTATGAGTTTTAAAACTAAAGACACCATTTCAGTCTCTTCAATCTGATATTTTCTAAATGGGTTGGACTACAACTACCAAGATGCTAATAATTCATTACATCTGGAAGCACTGTATGTAACAGCAATATTTAATTAATAATAAGAAATATTTCTTGCCAAAATAATAGCCTTTATATATTCACTATGAAAGTTATGGCTGCACTGGAACACAATTTTCTCAAAGCTAGGAGTCAACATGCAATACTAAACAGATATTGTATTGTATGTATGACACGCATGGTGAATTACTAAGTAGGATTGTGATGAAGCAATCCCATAAACATATCACATGCTTGGATTTATTGTTTCTGGGATTAGTTTCTAAGATTAATTTCTAGGATTAGTTCCTGATAACTGCAGATACAGGTTCTCCAGATAGTGAAGCCTTTAGTCTAAGGCAGGCATGTCAAACTGCCGGCCCGTGGGCCAGATGCGTCATGCTGAAACCACACCCACCCCATTGCCGGCAATGGGGAAAAAGTGCTGATACATCCCACGACGTCACGTGATGTCACGAGTTTGACATGCCTAGTCTAAGGCATATGAACCACTATGGGCCTGTGAAGTCAACACTGAGCCGTATGGACCAGTTATTTCATTCCATGGAATAGAATTGCTTGTGTTCTTTATGACAATAACAGTTGTTATCCAAAGTGGTATGTTAAAGTCTCAAGATGTTTTGCATAAGAAGTTGTCTGCAACTTAACTAAAACCAACTGACTTTCAAGTAGACAATTGAAACTGCTTTCAACATTTCTTGTCCCTAGAACTCACAAGGTCAACTGCTAATAGTTACTAAGGTAACATGCTTCAAGAAAGAAGTATCCTAATACCTTTCAAGGTTGAGAGGCCGTATATTATCTCATTCTCATTGACAATCCAAAATTTATCTCTGGACAAAGAAAATGATTGTTTAGAAAGCAATTTTAAAAAGTTTTCTTCTGTTCTCCTTTATTGAATTTTGCTTTTCTTTACCTTTTTGCTTTACTTTACCTTCATTGTAATGATCCTTCTCCAATGCAATGGGATTCGTTCTATTACTTATATTCATAAGCTGCATATCATGTAGCTTCTTCTAAAGTAAAACTTTATTTAAATTGTGTTTGACTTTTAATAATTTTATGGATTGCCATGTAGATTTCTTTGCAATAGCAGAGAACCAAATTGTCATTAATGGTTCCTTCTGTTCCCCCCACAGACACCCATTTTCTTTCTTTAGTTTAAAGTCCTCAAATTTATTTAGTCTAAGGCCCTGTAATTTTATGGTAGTCTTCCATTCAAATGCTACCCAGTCCAATTTTCATATATATATTTTTAATCAACTAATGAACAAGGTGTTAACTAGCTTGGCAGACTTGGTTTTGGTATGTAAAATATGACCTTAGTAATGAAAGAATAATATAATCTCTCTATCTAATCAAATGAGGTACAAAATATTCAAAATAATTTCTTCAAAGATTAATAGAAATTAAGATTAAAGATAAAACAACACTTTGTAGTTTTATAATTTGACTAGGCAATGTATGATCCATTGGGTCTTCCTTCAGAGGTATTTCATTACCTAAACAGAGAAACAGAGTGACCACAGCTGAATTGCTATTGTTTTGGTTTTAAAATTAAAGAAGAAAACATCATTTTATTACAGAAGAAATATGTGTAGCACGATAAGCCCAAATGCTTTTTGTTTAGCAAATGATTTTTTATGACAACATTTGTGGTTGATCTGCATTCTTTAAAAGTACTCTACTATTCTCACTTCTTTTTCCTCAGCTTAAAGTAGCATACAGCTGACCATATTGGAATATTAGTTTCTCCAGATAAATCAGCATATTCTCCATGGTTTGTCCTTGCACTTTATGTATAGTGAGAACAAAGCATGACTGTATTGGCAATTGTGTCCTCTGAAGAGGGACATCTTTGCCTTCTGATAAATTTGGTGTAATTCTTTGAATCATGACCATGTCATTTTTGAACACTGATGTAATGATGGATTTGCCCTTGAATAATCACAGAACTCATTTGCAATAGGTTCATCATTGTTATATAAATTGAGGAGTTCATTAGGTAGAGGTTACAAATTGCCTATCATGACCTTTCCCTTCATACAGCAGAAATTTGTGGTTTCTCCAGGAAATAGAAATGCATGACAGTGAGGGCAGACTTTAGTCATGCCACTACATCAGCAGAAATATTACGTCATGCAAATCGTGTATTTTGCCTTGATCTTTCTCTGTTGAGTTCTTGTTGTTGAAATTGGCTATTGTCTTGTTGAAGAAGTCTTGCAATAATTAGTTTTTGTCACATATTTTCAAGTTGATCTTCTGTTTCTTCCTTCATATTTTCTTGACCCCTCATTCTTGACCTTTCCTTGTGATTCTGGAAAGGTGCAGACCTTTCATCGTCTGTTGCTTCATCTCTCTTCCTCCTAGCCCCATCCTGACAAAGTTTAGTATCATCTCCTGACCACGACATCCCCCCTTTCCACATGGCATAATTATGCCGGTGTTAATTTAATTTAATTTGATTTGATTTTAGATTTAAGTTTAGAATCCCTGCTGTAAGGTAGTTGTAAAATAGGATCATGTAACTTTCTCAGGGTTAGGGCAGGACTGGTCTATCTGGTCTCTGGCAGCCAAAGGAAGGGCTGGGCTACACTCAGAGTAGGAAGCAGTTGAAAAATGAAGAGGATGGGCAAGGACTAAAGCATAGTGGCTAATATGTTTGACTGACACTGGATAGATTCAGTTTCTACTTCATCAGTAGCTACAGCAGCTCACTTGATGGCTTTCAGTCCAATCTACTTCACACAGTTGTTGTGAAGAAATATAGGATAAAGACTATGTATGTATCTTGAGTTTCTGAATAAAGATGGAATGTAGATACATGTGCCTGTTTGTGTGACAAAGAAGGGGCACATAAAACAATACAAATATTCAGATCTTTCTATCTGTACCTTAAAGTTGTTGCTTCTTTAAGAGCCACATGATGGGTCAATTCCTTGCTGCTGAGTTAGAAAGAAATTGAGGGATTGTGAGAGAGGAACATTGAAAATGAAGATCATCTGACCGCAGCAGCCATCCAGCAGTAACCAGTAATGGTAAAGCAGCCAACAACTTTCCCAAGTTTTATTTCCTTGGAAGTCATGGTTCCTGGGCATTCAATGCTTTCTGTAAAGTTAGCCCATTTGATGTACCTTAGTTCATAAATTGTTGCCCTATGATGCACAGTTTCACTTGGGTAAAGGTCATGACTGTGTGAGTTTTAGTAGTATATAGGTAGATTTGAGATTTGGGGTATTATTGGTTTATCATTGTATGACAATCCTAGCTATCAGCAGTACACAGGGATAATCATGGAACAGATTCTTTCCTTCCCTTCTTTTTTTCTCTTTCACACATACATGCACACAAACAAAGCATAAGGAGAGGAGAAGACTATCTTTTTTAGACAATTTTCTCTAGCTTTTAGAGATTTAATAGAGACATGTAAAACTTGACAATCAAATGCCCTATTTGTGTTCATATCAAATTATTATTTTCCATATGACAGAAGGTGATAATATTAAATACATCACCCGAAAAGCAGTTGTATTTCCATTTAAGTCATTATATTCATTGTATGCAATTTTAATTTAAATACAAATGACATTTACATTTAAATTGCATTTAGTTTTTCATTCTAATCCTCTATTACATTCTGTATTACATTAGCCCCAGCACACCACTCAAAGACCAATTGTGGCCCTTTATTTAGAAAAAAAAGTTGTGCTTAACTGGAATTTGGATTGACTGGATTAAATTTTAATGTGATGATCTATAAACCTTCAGCAATCTACACTTCCTTCTCCTACAAATTCACAGACAGGAACACTAAGCTTGTAAAGCCATTACTTAGCAATATACCATGAAGGCAAATGCATGTCTATCAGCAGATAAAACATTCCATTGCCTAGAGATCACTGAATGCTAGCCTTATACTCACTATTGTGTGTAGTTAGAATCATTCCACAGGAATCAAAGATAGCTGGAATTCTTTCGATTTATCTCTTATTTCCTGCAAATTCTGATGGTTTCTACCTTGAAATTTTCAGTAGATGTCCACAGTAATCTCCTATCTTTAAGAGATACAACAGTTACAGTGTTATAATTAATCAACAATGTGTTTTTTTTTAACCAAACAGAATTAAAAACAGCCAACTGACAAATATTCCATTCCATTTATATGCAGTTTACTTTGTTTGAAATAATTTCAGTAATTCTAGTATTATGAAAAATAATGTGTATTAAAATGTAACACAGAATTAAAGATTTATATTTCAGCAAAAAAAATTACTGACATAAAAATAGATGGTCCTTCCCTAGAAGAACATTTAATCCCAAGTGTATATCTGTGTGGAATGACTTAAGCATTCATTTTCATTAATGAATATTTTGAGCAAACTTGGTGACAAGGTAGATTTGATAGTGCGAAAAAAAAATTCAGTCAGCTCATAATTCAGTATTATTGGTCCAGTCCCATTGATGTTCAGCTTTTAAAGAAGCCAACCAGAGTTATTATTCAAAGCCACTTTTAAAAATAGACTGACGAGAGAAGCTTGTTGATAAAATTATAAGTAATGAAGTAGCCCAAGGAGGAATGTCAAATAGAACAGGAGATCTTGATGTGAAGACCTAGCTTCCTAATTGTTATTATGCTTACAAGGACATCCTGTAAAAAGAAAAATGAGAGCCTTGTTGAACACCTGCTGTAAAAAGATACTTGGATTCTGGAGCCAGCTTAAATCATTTTTTGCCTGAAACAAACTGCCAAACAAGCCCTAGGCCATTTAATTTCCAAATACCAATAATTAAAATGAGTCACATCATCAGCATTTGGCAGGGCTACAGCCTTCTTCTGCTCTTTTCATTTCCACATAAATTTTACTGAAGGTCAGAGTTTGGAGGGACAGAGCAGAACCTGCGTGCTTTGAGCTCAGGGGAGGCTAAAATATGGCTTGTTCACAATGTCCCTCACAGTTCAGGACTTAATGGTCCTTGACGATGATAACCTAGAAGTTAATTTCATTCTGTGTCCCCAGAACAGCCATTGTTATGACAATTTGAATAGACCGAAGGGTACACTTTTTCTTATGATCAAGAAGGACCAATGAGTAACAATGTAAACTACAGAATAAATGTTTATTGATTGCTTTTTAAAGTGTTACAAAAAGTCCACTCTGCCTTCTACTATTTACCTTTATATTATTCTTTTCTCCCCAGTAGCATTGCCATCCTTGATTAATTTGATGATATATTGCCTCTGAGGGAATACTCACATCACTAATTGCACAGTGTAATCTCAGTGTAAAAGGTTATTCAGCATGGTAGGAACAGGACACAAATATCCATCAACAATGATAGGTACATAAGGTATTAGAATCCAAAGTCCAAAACAAAACTAAATTATAACTGAATATTTGACAAGAAATACAACGCTAATGTATTTTGAGTAGCCTATTCCATGTACTGTATGGTATGTACAAACTGTATGGTGTGTACAAACAGACAAAAGTTAGATAACAGATAATATGTTTCTGTCCTTCTGCCTTGTTTTCTATAAAAGAGGATATGTAGAATGACCTGAAATACTACATATCCCATAGTTTTCTCCTATCATACATGATCAAACACTTTGATTAATAGAAAACTTACCAAATTTGTCCTCCAGTAGGGTCAATTTCACAGATTGTTATATTGTGTCAATAAAGGTTACCCATTAAAGGTGTCTGCAAAATCTGATGCTTTCATCAAAATGATATATCTGTAACTAACACAGTTGCATCATTACTCTATCTCTACCTGTTCTATGCTTATTTACACACATACATAATGTCACAACCCACATACAAAAGGTGCAGTGCCTGCACCCTCACTCTCCAAAGCCTGCAGATCATAAAAAAGGGGTGAAATTAGTAACATCCACTGGACAAGCAAATGCCAACCCAGATACAATCAGAACAAAATCAGTATCACGTAAGTGTCATACACAGGTATTCCTTGAGTTATGACAGTTCACTTAGTGATGGTTCAATGTTATGATATTTACAACTCACTCTCGAAGTTACCTATGTTGCAGCATCACAGTGGTCCTTTCAACCAAGAGATGCTGCGACATGCCTCTGCCTATTTCCCCCCAACCTATCCTGCCAAGTCTCCACAGGCACTGAGCTTGTTTTGCTAGCCCACTGGGTTCCACGTGCTCCTCCCCACCCCATCACTGATCTCTCACTTACTTTTTGAAGGTCTCCAGAGCTCCAGAATAGGCTGGCCCACATGGCAGAAAAGTGGTGGTTTTTTTCTCAGATTTCTTTAGATGCATAGACCACAGTCAATTGTGATATCCCTTAAAACCATGGATGTATCAAGATATCTTATTTTTCATAATTTGTCCTTGAAGCAGGAGTTCCTATTCAGAAGAACAGAATAATAAATAATTAAATGAAGCTGGGGAGCTTACAGACTTTATTTTTCTATTTTCAAAAATAATTGGAATGGTAATTATACCCATAAAATAAACGCTTGTTATTTAGAAGAAATGCAAACACAGATTTAAACAGACTATTAAAGTGTGGAGACATCACACTGATAACAAAGGGACACAGTGTCAAGGCCATGATCAGTTGTAACATGGTATGAAATATGGACTATCAGAAAGGGTGAATAAAAAAATGTAATTGTAATGCAAAAGACTGCTGAGAATAGTTTAGATCTTAAGAGAACAAATGATTCAATAGTAGATGAAGGTGGTAACTGGAGTAGGACTGCCTTTGCATAGCTTCATCTGGTCTATCCCTTCTTTGACCTGGAAACCCTTTAGACAGTCACTCACACCTTGCTCATGTCATGGCTTGATTACTGCAACATGCTCTACATAAAGCTGACAAGAAGGCCACCCAGAAGATTCAACTGGTCTAGAATGTAGTGACAGGTATGCTTTGGTAAAACTGTGCAATGCCTCTGCTTTGCAAGCTTCAGTGGTTGCCAGTTTGCTTCTGGGTATAATTCAAGATGTCAGTTGTTACCTATAAAGCACTTCATGGCATAGGCTCTGGTTATTTGAGGGACTGCCTGTCTTCTGTAATATCCTCCTGGCCAATTCAACCTGACAAGCTTGGGGTACTCTGGCTTCCTTTGATTAAACAATGCCATCAATCAGGAACGTGGAAGCATGCCTTCTCTGTAGCATTGCCTGCCCTCTGGGATGAGATTCCCCCTGAGACTTGAATGGATCCCTACTGTTTCAAAAGCCCTGAAAAATGGGCTTTTCCACCAGAATTTGGCAAGGATGAATGAAGCCCTCTTGGATTCTATGGGACTGTTCCTTTTTCATTTGTATCTGTCCTTTTTTGTCCTTTTTGTCTTATTAGTCATATTTAATCTTTATTTTCCTTTGAAATTGTATTTTTTTTAAAAAAAATTGTTTCACCTGTGAGTTCCTGAGAGGCATTGGAATCAAAGGGGCATTGATATTTAATAATAATAATAATAATAATAATAATAATAATAATAATAATAATAATAATAATAATAATAATAAAGTTGGAAGGAACCTTGGAGTCCCTTCCAACTTTATAATAAAAGAGTGCTTACTGGAAGCAATAAGAAATAAGCTAAAACTTAAATACTTTGCACAAATAACGAGAAGGCAATCAAGACTGGAAAGGATGTTTGGAAAAACTGAAGGTAATAAAAGAGAAAAAGATCAATAGAAGCTAAAGTGACTAGATACTATCACTAATGACTTTAAGCTATTTTCAGGAGCCTATGGTCCCTATAAGTAAGAATTTCAAAATGATAAAGAACTTACAGAGTATTTGACTCTGAACACCTTCTGTCCTTTAATATAGCTGCCAACTCTTGCAAATAGAACATTCAGGAGTTTTTAGCATATTTTCTTTGGCTAGCCTAATTTGAGCACTTCAAAAGCCAGAAGAATGAAATAAAATTTCATGTATTTAAAGGATCTGACCTGTCCAGTCTGAATTCTTTTCATTTCTATGTTAATGTTTATGTACCCTAGTCTTCTTGGAAAAACAATAACTTTGGAGACAAAATGCTGCTATTTTTCATCAATTGTCCACAATCTAACAATGCAGATAGAAAATTCAAATAAAGAATGCAAGTATTCTATGTTTTTCTAAACTCTTTCATGCCCTGTTGATGATTACTATTATTTATTATATTCCTTGCAAATAAAACCATTAAAAACTTAATATCAACATAAGTATTATATTGTTTGGAAAGTATTTACTGAAAAAGCATCACTGTTACCAAATTGCTCCTGAAAATGATTATTTTCTCTTTTAAGCAAGGTGGCTTAAGATTTCTCTGCAGAAGACCTGGAATATGACATATTCTCCAGCTCTTCTTGCAAAACAGAAAATCTTTCAGCTACAAGAAATTTAGCATTTAGTTCTTAGAATAAAGGAATCATAGAATTGTGGAGCTGGAAGGAGCCACAAGAGTTAATCTTCTGCAGTATGCAGGAAAAGTAATTAACACATCTTCAGCTACTGTTCTTTGTTGAAAATCCATAAATGGAGAACTTACAATGTTCATAGGCAGATGATTCCATTGTTATACAGATCTTACCATCTTACCATCAAAATGTTTTTCATTATATTCCAGCAAAATCTAGATAACTGCAATTTGTATTCATTTTTTCTGTTTCTAGTTTTTGTAGCATCCTCCCAACGTCAGCTTTTCTGTCATCTCTTTCCTGATTTTTTCCCCTCCGGACTAGACATCATACAATAAGTCTTTCCACTTTTCTTCATGAGGATATCCTCAAGTCCCTGCATTATCTTTGTCATCTTCTACTGAACCTGTTTCAACCTGCCAATATCTTTTTGAAATTGTGGTACCTAGTACTCCACACTATATTTCATGAATGCCCTCATTCACGTAGAAAAAAAAAGAATAAGGACTTGATATGCCTTTAACACGGTGGTTTTTCTAATGCTGCCCAGAAGTCCATTAGCCTTTGCAGTAACTGCCTTACCTGCCAATTCATATTCATCTTATTGTCAATGATCACACTCAAGTTACTACAATTTTCTCCGTTAAAAAGCATCTTGTTCCTCTCAGCCAGCCTCCAAGTTGTCTAGATTAGATTGCAATCATATAATCCTAGATATAAATTAGACATCCCAATTTTATGTCATCTGCAAATCTAATGAATAATTCATCAATTTCATTATCTAGGTCATTAATAAAAACATTAAATAATTTAGGGCTCAAGATAGATCCTTGTTTGGTCCCACTAATTACTACTTTCCAACTTGATGTTGGTCCATCAATATTAACTCTTTGAGTGGAGTTAATTAGCCAATGGTGGACCCATCTCTCTTTTTTCCTTTCTTGAAGAAGGGATCACATTTGATTTTGCTGATTTTGTTGCATCTCTCCAGTTCTCCTTAAGATAATCAACAGACCTTCCAACAGCAAATTCTGTAAATGTGTTAGGGTACATTTAATCAGAGCTTGGGAATGAAAGCATTCAAATTAGCTATATATTCTTTTATTACATCCTTACTAGCCTTCACTCTTCCTTAATGCATTTGTTTTCAGTCTGTGCTACTCAAATCACCATTTCTTTTGAATGTGAAGACAGAGATAACAGAGGTGCTCAGCTTCTCTGTTTTCTTTTGGTCTTTCCCTATTTGAAGTAAGTATTGACTCCCTCCTCCTTTGGCTTCGTCCTAACTATTGTGAAATTTTAATTTTTCCTTGCTAGACTTAGTATATTTTATGCCTTTGCTTCCTGAGCTCATTGTTACAGCTAAAGTTTGGTAATCTGCTATTTTTTCCAGTTCCATTAAGTACACTTCTTTAGTATGAACTCTTTTGTAAGCTACAGTATATCTTCAACCACATAAGCTTCTTTAGATGTCTACAAGGTTTTTTTGATCACTGGTATTATTTAAGTGCTATTGTTGATCTTCTTTTTAAGAAGGTGCAATCGTCTACAATGGTTCTCTTCTTGAGCTATCATCTTTATTATTTCCTTTAGTTTATTAAAATCAGCCTTTCAAAATCCATATGTTGCATTTGCTGATTTTTGTTTGATTATTTTATTGAACTTTTGTTAAAACCATTAACTTTATTAATGCACTCCAAGTTCCCACTGCCCTAATTTCTTCAGCCCTCTCATTCATGTTAGTAAAATAGCAGAACTCTAATTGCTCTTCTTAAGAGAAAAAATTATTATGTACAAAAGTCCTATCAAATCAATATTTATTATGGTCATTGATAAGAATACAAGTCAAGAGTTTGTATATCTTGTGTTTGGCAGACACGGCAATCACAACTACTTTATAGGCTTTTTGTGGGGAGTGGAGTTTGAGATTTTTTTTTTAAGTAAACAACTGACTCAAAAGATACCCATACCCATACACAAACTTATCTCTCTCTTCTGGCTCATTTAGTGATCTGTAATAGACTCTTAACAAGTTATCCCTTCTGTTACTTTGCTTTTATTTTAACCTGGATATTTTCAGCCTAGAGCAGCGGTTCTCAACCTATGGGTCACGACCCCGTTTGGGGTCGATCGACCATTTCACGGGGGTCGCCAAACAAGGCTGTCCGCCATTTTTTTCCCCTTTTCCGGCGGGTGCCTTACCTCCCTTGAGCTGGGCCAGCTGGTGGTCGGCCTGCTCCGTCTCTGCCGCTTGCCAGCTACGCCTCGGCCGGTGCAGGGGGCGGAACCACACATGCGTGGTGTTCCTGGGCAGGGAAAGTCCTCGACTTACGACCGGTTGGGTAGTCCTCGACTTACAACTGGTTTAGTCCTCGACTTACGACCGGTTTAGTCCTCGACTTATGACCGGTTGGGGGTCACGGCATTAAAAAGGTTGAGAACCACTGGCCTAGAGAGTTCTAAAGTGGTAAGTTCATTGTACTGATACACACAATGCTAGCTTCTTTCTTGTGTTGATTATTACTTTGAAGCAAGGTGTATTCATCAAGCTCAAGATTCATTTCACCATTTTTTCTGCAATCACTATTACAATAGTCTTTTGCCTCATTCCATCTTTTTTGTTGAGATATGCATACTGTAGAGATATGCAAGATTATGTTGACTTTCTCCTCCTCCTCTCCTCCCCCCCCAGTGACTCTGGTGGTTAGATTCTGTGTTCCATATACTTTTTCTTTTATGTCTATATTTTCTGTTCTTTTGATGCTGTATTTAACCCATTACTTGCCAATTTATACTCTCTAATTGTGTTATGAATCTTACAAACTTCCCTAATTTAAAGCTCTCCTGACTGTGTTAGCCAACTGTGGTCCAAAGATAGACTTTCCCTTCTAGAAAGATGAACTTAATTTCTGAAAAGCGATGTGGCATTGGGATGTAGGATTTTCCACTTGTGTTCTAATTGGCTAATAGTGATTCATTAAAGCGGTATAATAGCTTTGAATATCTAGAAACATGCCATTTTGCCTGTTAGAATATTGGCAGGCAAGCAGAGATGGAAAGGATTTTTGTTTGGGTTTGAATATAAACGACATGATAAAATATATAAAATTGTGCACAGCATGGAAAGACTGGATATAGACAGATTTTCTATGGTGCTTGTTACAGAAACTCTGTAGGGAGTGTGAGCTGTGATTAAAAATAAATGTAGGGAGTGTGAGCTCTGATTAAAAAGAAAACTCTTTTCTGTATAGTGCATAGTTAAATCTACTGCCATGATACAGTGTTAGCCACCAGGTTAGGAGTTTTAAGAAGAGATAGAGAACATTAATAAAGGAACAAGTAATCTCGGTAGTACTTATTGTTAATATATAATGCATATGACATTTATGGTTAACCATAAAGTTACTATTTGCTATAGTCCAGTGATGGCGAACCTTTTAGAGACCAAGTGCCCAAACTGCAACCCAAAACCCACTTATACATAATCGGGTGCCAGGTGGGTGTGGCCCACTGGGTGGGTGTGGCCCATTGGGTGGGCATGGCTGCGGTAGTAACAGCAGACTGGGTGGGACTAAAAAGTTCAATCCATCAATTCCAACTTTGCAAGATCTTTTTTTTCCCACGAGAAGTTGAAATTGACTGATTGATTGAACCTTTTTTTTGTACATGGCGGCGGAAGCCTAAAGCGAAAAGGTTTTATAAAACCCAGCTGAAGGCCTAGGACTGGGGTGATGGCGAGCGTGCCCACAGATAGGACTCTGAGTGCTGCCTCTGGCACCCGTGCCATAGGTTCGCCATCACTGCTATAGTCCATTGTTTAAACATCAGTCATAGTCAAGACAAAAGACTATGACAAAAGAATTTCCCTCTAAAAATTCCAAGTCCAATAATAATGCTTAAATCATTACAAATTAGTCTTGTGAACGAACTTCTGACTTGCAGACTTCAAATCTTAAATGACATCTGTGATGGAATCATAGTGGAAGAAGACATTCTTCCTCATATCTCTGCCTATGTTCTTTTTGAAGACATCTGTGTGAGATTATGGAATAGATAGGTCTTTGAGTTGAATAAGCAAACCTCAGATGATTATCTAAACTTATGTGACTGAAAAATCCCAATATTTGATTCTGATGAACTACCTAGGTATGGGTAATATTTAATTTGCCTCTGGAATTTAGTTTTGGAACTAAGTAATAGAAAAGAGAGAAGTAGCTAAAATGTTTTCCTGAATATACTAACTGAATTACTGTACTAAACAGGAAACTT
This sequence comes from Protobothrops mucrosquamatus, assembly GCF_001527695.2. NCBI lineage: Eukaryota > Metazoa > Chordata > Lepidosauria > Squamata > Viperidae > Protobothrops > Protobothrops mucrosquamatus. The sequence goes on from NW_015386464.1 coordinate 501,155, forward strand.
TTAGAAAAATATTGGCTTTTCCATACCTTTTAATATATATTCTTTTTATCTAAAATATATTTTGTTCACTCATTTTAACAATTATAAAAATATGTAGTAGGTTTTGCGGCGTTTTCCTTAGATACTGGATATTGTATTAACTATGGGTTGTATACAAGTTGCTATGTTGGAAAAAAATAAATCAGAGTCTTAGAGCCTTTGAGTAGGGAAAAAAACGTTCTGGCCTTGAAATTTAGAATTACAAAGATTACATATAAATGAAGATTTATATGGCCATGTATTGTTATGATCATTCTGAATTGCCATACTTTAAGTGAAAACAGATTTAACAAAGAAGAAAAAAATTGTACAAAGTGAGAATTGTAAAAGCAGAGCTGCTATTGTTTGTCACTATTGAAAGCAGCATAATAAACCTTTCCTACCCTAAAGAATTATCTGCAGATCCTTAAAGAGTTTATTTCTCATCCACTTGACTCACCTACAGTATGCTACAATTCTGAAGAATGTTATAGTGCCCTTTATATAGTATTTCTAGAGATGCAACTGTTCTCAGATCCCAAAATGTTTGCAACAGAATAATACATTCCTGTATTATAATAATACAGTATTCTTTTGATACTTATTAACACGGCCAACTTAACAGCACCTATTTCCTACTGAGGAAGTGTCACTTAGAGTTATTGAGGGCTGATGTTGGAGAAGGGATAATTTTAATTTCTTGAAAAAGTAAAACCAACAGCCCTGAGAAAGTTCTGCATGGCCTTGTCACTTGCCTTATTACTATGGCCATCCAACTCATGCAGTTATAAAAATAATGTAGTGTTAGTTGCTGATTACATTGTGTATGAACTGTCCAAAGGGAAATTTTTCTATATTACAAGGTGATTCCCTTCTTTCCCATAACAAGTTCCAAATATTTGGAATCCTGATATTAATTTGAAGGTTGGTGCTCCCTTTTCATTTGGTAGATATCAGTAATAGCAGTTGGTTCTCATTCCAATTTGCCATCTGATCCAAAACTTATCTGAATTCATGGTGAGGCCAATCCCAGCTTTTCATCATTATCAACATTATGCAGTTGAGAACATATGGAATTGTTTGATCTGTTGCCAGGAGGCAAATATATTCTTACTGTCATTGCCCCAGCCAGTCAGCCCTTCCAATAACCTGATCTTCAAGAAAGATGGCAAGAATCATCTCACAGGACTGAATGATACATTCAGGATAAAGTTGAAGGTGGTGGCTTCATTTTGAGTGGCGTGGAAAACAAGAAAAGATGAATATTTGTGGTAGCTTGTAAAGGTGGTATGTCTGAACATGCATGTGTTTTTCATAAATCAGATTACTTTGGGGGGAGTGAAACTTCATCTTTCAGCAAACACTGGCAACTTTGGACCTACATGTTCCTTTGGAAGATTCTCAATGTTACTTAATATGCCCCCCTGCTGCCAGATTTCTGACATTTTTTTAGATTTCTAGGATGGACATCACAGTAAAACTCACTCAAGGATGCCATCCTGTCCATTTAAGCCAAGTACCTTAATATATTATATAGAATGGGAGACATGATAAAATTTCAAAATACAGATATTGGTAGTTCAAACATCCTCATCCCTGCATATTTTGAAAGGCAAGAAGAGAGGAAGAAAACAATGTGATTGCCTTTTACATCATGTCTGGATGGTATGCCTGGCTCTTAACCTATATTTGCATACATGTTAATTAAGCACACTTTTTAGAATTAATCAAATTAAGTTCATTCAAAAGAGTAGATGACAAATCAAACACATTGCCTGAAAATGCACAACACGGTAGGCCATTAGCCAGTAAACCACATTTTGGTCTGCCATGTTTGTGAATCTAACCTTTGTTAGGGGTTAGATTGTTAGATAGGGACCTTGTTCTTATGTGTATGTGTCAGAGTAAACAAGAGGAAAGCAAGAGTATCACAAAATGACAGTCTGATGTAGATAAATGTATATATGTGTTCCATTTCTGCATTTTAAGCTTAATAATACCAACATGTACGTTTTAAAATGCAAAAACTTCAATCCCCAAAAGACAAGAGACAAGCATTGATATGAAAAATATCATATATTTATCCTTTAAAGACCTGTTTTTTGCAATTGTCATTTCACATGAATATGAAGGTCTGGAATAAGACTTGTTAGAAGGACATTATCTGAAAGATCAGAAGTGTATCAATGAAACATTTGTACGGTGGAAGTAAATTTTTATAAACTATGGCTTTTGCATTCATTTTGAATCATGACATTTTTTTTAGAAAACAAAAACCACACCAAACTCTTCCAAATATACGCAGGAGGAATAAGACATCAAATCCTTGCCATTTTAATTTCATTTTCATTTTTTCCACTCTATTTGTAAAATGCATATGAAGACTTGAGCTTATTAATGCATACTCCATTTGTAACATCAATAATAATATGAAATAAGTCACATTATTAATACAAAGTCAAGGTGAAATGCTATCCTGTTATGTGACATGATTAAAAAAAATCAATGGTCAGTTAATTCAGTTATTCAAGCATACGTATTGTAATTTTTGCATAGATAGTAATTGCTATACTGGTTCCAGGGTATTATTATACTCTTTGCATAGAGGAGAATGAGATATTGTTCCTGTAAACCTGCAAATATTATACTGTCTGTCAGAATATATTATAAAGCTGTGGTCTTCCAGATATTGCTGATCTGTAGTCAACATGGTTAGTAGTGAAGGATTCTAGAAACTGTAGTTCAACAATTTGTGGTAGATCACAAATTGCATGTTGCTGTTATACTTTCAGCCAACCATGAAACAAAAATGATGAAAAATGTGTCATGATATCACAATGCAAGATTAACCCTTTCATCCTTGTATAATGATGTTGCAAACAAATGTGTAAAGGACATAGTTTACATACATATTTTATCAATTGTAAGTGGTTCTTCTTCCAGCTATGTAATATGAGAATTCTAAAAATGGATCGCATAAAATGTCCTGCCCCAGGACATCTGGAATAACAAAAGTATGTTTGCCCTATTCCACACAAAATAAAGTTTAAAAGTGCATTTCCTTCTCAATACTTTTGATATATGTTGTGTATATTTGTTTGGGGAAAGAAAGAAGGAAGGTAGTTAGGTAGGAAAAGAAAGAAAGAAAGAAAGAAAGAAAGAAAGAAAGAAAGAAAGAAAGAAAGAAAGAAAGAAAGAAAGAAAGAAAGAAATTGGAGGGAAATAACTCTGCTGTCAAAGTGTAGTTCTTTTTGATTCTATTAAAATGTCTCATTTGAAAGTTAACATGCTGTGATTTTTGTCCTTTTCATAACTTCTTCCACGATGGCACTGTATTATAATGTAGAATTCTGCCTCTGTGTGTGAGGTGTGAGAGTAATACCCAGAGGATGGTAGCATCTCTCATTTAAACCATAACAGAAAGATGCTTTAGCCATCTCTCTTTTTTTCTATTGTTACATGTGCCTTCATCTTTTCTGCACTGCAAGCTAAAGTAGTTTTAATTTATTATTAAACCCTGTAGCAGGGTTTTCTGTTTAATAGTCTTTTTTTGTCTCTTATTCTGAGAAAGAAAGGGAGGGAGGGAGGAAATCTAAGATCCATTTTGTTTTTATCCCCAATATGTTTGATGGGAAGCCAAATGAATTGCAGAAACAAAGGCAATACAGGAATGACAGGGGTTATCAATAGGAAGCAAATTTCATGCCAGCGTAATTTTGGATTGAAGAATGGGTGACTATCACTATAACTTGGCAGTGGGGAAAGTAAACTGAGACAAGCATTTGATATGCACTGCTTATATAAACAGAGAATTCCACCCTCACCTCCACCCAGAAATTATAAAAGTGACTAGAGACCATAACCTTTGGTTTAGAAATGGATGAGAAGGATGAACATGAGGTTCAATTCCAAAACCACCTATTTTCCTTTGCTGTACGGAAGTAGCAGTGACACTACACAAAGGCTTGCTTGTGACCAAGACATGGGGGATGAGATGAAACAAGGTCAAAGGCAGTAAAAAAAGAGCTCCAACTTGCAAAAGTGAAAAAAAGAAACAGCATCCCCCAAGACAAAAAGCATCAGCTTTTCTGCTTTTTTGCTTTTCAGATATGAAAAGAACAAAAATAAAAAAATCTGCCAATTCGTTAAAACAATCTGCCATCCCGGAGAGAGGCAGGTTTGGAGTCTGGTCCAGGAAACAGCACACACTCACACAATTATTGTTTATTTGTTTATGACATGTACAGATTGTCCTAATTTATCATGGCTATTGGTAGCTTACAAAATAAAACAATGGGGGAAAAAACCTCAAAAGATACACATTATTGAAAAAAGAAAGTCCAGGAAAAAGAAATACAGTCCAATAAACCAAAATATCATACAAGGGATGTCTCACTCATTCTAGCCTGGAGGAAAAGCTAGGTCTGAAGGGCTTCTCTAAATTACGTTTACAAATTCCAGTGTTAATGTTGTTCTAAAGGGCAGGCACCATGGCATAAGTATGGAAGTGAAGTATCCATGGCGCTCTTAGAACTTGGTTGCTTTCTTGCAGACATTTTATTATCCAAACTAGGTAACATCATCAGTGGTCTGATGTCTGTATTTTTAGATGATAAACAGGTTACTTGCGATATGATGATAGCTGGCCACCCATTCCAGATAATGATTTTTAGAAATATTTGTAATTGACTTTAGCACCCCTATCACCACTAATTTGAGAACTAGAATTTATTCAAGATGCTTTGGTGTTCCATTGTAACAGGCAACATTTAAAGAATCAAAGAATAGCACCAAAAAAAAAAGAATCTTTCAGTGCCTAGTATTAGATCTAAAAATCATGTCTTTTACTTTAGAAAATCAGATCCTACTGTAGATGTGTCAAGATCTCTTATTCCAATAACTTTTTTCAAGACTTTCCATTCCTTTTTTTAATTCCAATTTTGGAAACCTGCTTTCCTGGTAACATATAAAAAAGGTTGTGAAGAGCTTGCCTCCCTCCCCATTCCCTTGAGTCCTTCTGACACAGCTGCTTCATCATTGTTGCTTATGCCCTTGCTCTGCCAGCAATTGGCGTTAATTTTGTTCTAAGTACAGTTCATCTTCTATCTCTACCTTCAAGCCATATAGGCAATCTATTGTAATTGTAGCTGTTATATCATCTTGAAGATGCCCTTCACCTTGGCTTTACCCATATTTCTTTGTTCATCCTGTTTTCCCATGTGATACCAACTTAATATCTTTCCAGCACTGCTATGCAGTTCAAAGCTTGTGCTTTTTTCTTATCTCGGCAAGTGGGAAAGACATTTAATCTATCTCTAGCTTATATACAAGATTGACACAACACAGTCTAAAGTGGCTTCTTGAAACAAAGGACAGGAAATAGATAGCTACTGATATATTGCTGAATAGTCTTACATTATAATAGGGGGGCAACTTTTAATCTGTGGAAAGCCACAAGCTGACCCTTTCCTGTAGATAGTTCTCATAGAGAGAAACTGCTGTCCATGCTATTTTTAACTTTACAGAGGGGTTTTCAGGCAATACTAATAATTTGTAATTAAAACAATGAATTACTGGGGGGGAAATGGCACCTAGAATACACACAAATTTATTACTGCTTGTTTTTGTTTATACTAGATCCCCTTCACTAGATATTTCCAAAGAATATAACCTGAGAAAGAAGCACTTTATAAATATGACCATTGTTGGCAGAGGGAAGAAAAATGAATATGGGAATTATGAAGAAGAAGTGATAGGCAGACAGTGGCTACTGGCAACCCAGAAGTTAGATATTATATTATCTTGCACGGATGAGCTACACAGACACAGATAATACAATAAGAAATGTTATTTTCCATTTAGTTCATGAAGAAAACTTGTTAAAATTTCTTATGATGCAATGATTTTTTTTTCAATGGAGTTTTTGAATTCTAGTTCAGAAGTTTTGTAATGAAAGTCTATTTTTCAGAAAAGGACACTGGGTATTCAGTGCTTGGGGAACTGAAATATTTCCCACTGGGTTGGGGACAGTGCTATTTCTGATTTATGCCCATTTATCTCTTATGCAGAGATTGAGCAGTTTATCCAACTTAAAATAAAGTTGGATAATAACATTTGTTACACTGGAAAATAAACAAAAGGATACCATGGCCATTTGATTTTGTGGATAATAGTACAGATCCTGTTGCCAGGGGGACACTGCTGGCATCCAGGTCTGTTGTAGTTTCCTTCTAGTGTTGTGCCATTGTCAGCTCAATTCACATATCACCACAGCACAAACAAGGTACAAGATGTTTTCTAAATGAAATGTCTTTATGAAATTCATTTCATCCTCAATCGATAGTGGAGGCGTGAAAAGTCATATTTAATAGTTGTAGTTTTAAAGCAATCTTTTCTCTTGATACATTTTTTTTTGCAATGACATGTTCTACAGTGCTTTCTTGACAATGTAGCTGATATCACATTAAGATGCTGAGTTTTACCTTACTGTTCTTTGGCAACTTTAGGCTGAAACAATCTCATCTCTTTCTTCTAGTTACTGGACATAGACCTCTATAGCAATTTTGACTTGGGGCTATAGCAGATTTATGGGTTTTGCAGATACAACTCTCTACCTAATGCTTGACTGATGTTTTAGAAAGCTTTGGTCAGACATTACCCAAGCTCCTTGGGTATTATTATTTTAAATGAATCATCTTCATCTTCATAAATAACCTAACTGAGAAGCCATAGAGCCATGGTGGTGCAGAGGTTAGAATGCAGTATTGCAGACTAACTCACCTGACTGCCAGCAGTTCAATCCTGACCAACTCAGAGTTGACTCAGCTTTCCATCCTTCCAAGATGTGTAAAATGAGGACCCAGATTGTTGGGGGCAATATCTGTAACCACTTAGAGAGGGTTGTAAAGCACTATGAAACAGTATAAGTCTATATGCTATTGCTATATAGTTGTATACATCACTGAATTTGTGACTGTTACTCATGTAACTTCATAGGTTGTTCCAAGCACCCAATCTATGGTAAGGAGAATACTTTGATTGTTTTCCTGCTACAGGTGATAGTCAGTGAAATATAAATAAAACTGGGTTAATTTTGCCTAACCTCTCTGTATAAAATGGTAAGGACAATACTGCTTACTAACCATTTTATTAAATCATCAAAGAAGAACAATCATCAACTTATGATCACAATTGGGACTGAAATATCTGTTGCTAAGTGATATAATCATTAAGTGACCCATGCCCAATTTTACAACATTTTTTCCATAGTCACTAAATGAATCTGGTTTCTTCCATTTACTTGTTGGAAGCCTCTTGGGATGGTCACAAATAGCAATCATGTTACCTGGGATGCTGCAACCATCATAAATACATGCCATTTACCAAGAGCTGAACTTTGATTGACCAACCATGACCAAGGGGAAAATGCTATAATCACAAGTATGACGACCAGTTATAAGTCACTTTATTCAATGGCACCCACCCTGGCTGCACCCACCCGGCCCCCCGAGGGCAACCGCAATGCTGATGCGGCCCTCAATGAAATTGAGTTTGACACACCTGTTCTAATGAGACAAAAAATGAAGGAGGGAATGTGTATATTTTCTTACATTTCTGGTGGAAAAAGATATAAAATTTAAAGAGTTATTTAATGAAAGAGAGAAATGGTGTTGATGGTGGCAATTCTTGTACTTTAATTAATATGCTATCAGAACTTGGATTTTGCTAAAAATAGATTCATAATATTGTGCTGATGTTTCCACTTTCCAGAAAGTAGATGGAAAATATAAAACATTAGCAGCACCATATATCTATGAACCAAACTTCTAGGCCACCTGACTTCAGATGACTCTGGATACTTAATATTTACAGAAACAATAAAATCAACAAGAAAACCGAATATAGTAGATAATGTCACCTGACTAGACTAAGAGAGGTTGATCAGGCTAAGAAATCAATGCTATATAGGTCAACGGTACAGATATCATAATAGATATAGTAATAGAACCTTGCAAGTATGAAAGTGCTTCTCCCTTTAATTTTGTGTGAACTGGCAAAAGGCATGTCTGACAGGTTTTCTCAAATTATTTTTTTAACCCAGGCACAAACACCACTTAAATGATTATTGCCTTGGTAATGGCTCTTCCTTCTTCCTTCTGTGAAAAAAAAGATTAAAAAGGGGTGATCAGCAGCCAGATGGATGTACTCATCTATAGCAGCAATGAGTGCACCATTGGGAAATCTGAAGGACCAGGAAATAGATTGTCCTAGAAAATATCTAGGTGGCTGCTAAGAGTTGACACCAACTTAATAGTACAAAATCAGTCAACCAAGGAGAGGATCTTTTGAAAATCTGTGAGATTCTTTTATGGATATAAGATTATGGAATGGATCATATAGCAAAAACTGGGGAAGCCAATTAAACAGCAAAGATGTTTATTTATTTGTAAAATGTATTGGCAATCCATCTTATCACAGGGTAACTATGGGCAGATACCTCAATGCATGCTGATAGATGATCTCACTCAGTGACTTCAGGTACATGTTTAAAAGGAATGGAAAGAGTACTGAGCATGCCACAAGACAGTGGTTGAGGGCTGGATCTCTCACTTCCTATCAACACAGATTGGGACTGACCTTGGAGAAAGGAGATGAACCAATACAAAACTGTGCTGCCTAGACCCCAAAGCCGGCCCCAAAGAACACATGGTCAATGATAATGAAGGCCACTCAGAGGTCAAAGAGAATAAGAATGGTTGTACTACTCCCATCCTGCTCTTGCTAGAGATCATAGACAAGTGGAACCTATGCAGGGTTGAACAATGTTGAAATGAGATGAACATCAGAAACTGGAGTAATATTCTTTTATAACTATCATCATAATGGATCACTTTAGAGCAATAAAAGTGGCAAACACAGCATTTTAAAAAATAAAGTTGTACCTGTGGCTTTGAAGTAATGTATGGTCTTGTATATGGAGAATATTTGATAGAGAAGTCAGCTAAGGAAGGATAAGACATGAAGTTGGCAAGGTCAGACACAGAGCTTTCCAGATGAGGCAGAACTATTGTATAAACAAATGAGCACATGCCTCCCTAACTCAAGGCCATAAAGGAAGTAACCAATTTGCCTTGCACTTCCCTTTTGAAAAAGTGTAAGAAAAATACCTAGAATTTCAACTTTGGAGCACACACTATGCTGCATGTAGACTTGAACTGTGTGAATTGTAGTAGGTCAATCTTTGAACTTCATTATTTTCTGTAATGTAATTAAGCTAACCATGTTGTGTTTTTGAGCTTCTACTAAAAGCAAGCTCCTGAATTAGGAATTAGTGTCTGGGGAGTGAGATGCACTGTTGTTACTCCCAGCACTGTAGAAAAAGAGCCTGCAATTCAAGAACAAGATCAAACAATGGCTGCAAATCTTGCAGACTGCCAACAGTTGATCAATTTACCATTTTTTTCATTATCAGAATCAAGTTGTAACTGGATTGGTAAACCAACAAGGAGGGATATAATTCTTCACAACCTGCAATTTCCATGTCAGTTTCAAGTAAAAGTTACCAGATGTTGCTGGAGTAATTTTACTACTTCTTTTCTGAATATCCCCTTCCCTTCCTGAGAAATAATATAGGAATCTTAGTAAATTTATAACTTTACTCAGTATGAGTTAAAAAGTGACCTGAGGATTTTCATACTGACCAATTTCAAATAGGTTTATGATTGGACTGATGTTCAGAAGAGAACATTCAGTCCCAACCTCTAAGTCATTAAAGGTCAAGGCATCTAGAAATTAAGTAGAACTTAATTAAGTCATTCTTATTATTTTTCAGACTTAGATGGGTTCTGAAACACAAATTCAGCTCTGACCCATTTTACTGAAACATTCAGCACATATAAAGATGCTTTTCCCACATGGCTTATCTAATTCCCTCTCTGGGTTATAGAGAAAATCCCTTATAGATGTATGCTGCACCATTTCAACTCACAATTGGCAGACACCAGTTTTTGCAACTTTGTTTAATCTTCCTACTTTGGAAGGGATGGCTTCAGGTTCACAATCCACACTTAGACCAGAATAACATTTCCTTTAATCACTGATGTGGAAATTCATAACCCAAAGGCTTTACATCTCAGTGTTCATCACCCTGTAGCAGGACCTCAAACCTTACTTGCCAAATAAGTGGGCTAAACTGAGTTTGAAAAAACGCAAATCCTGTAATCCTGAATTACAGAATAATTTGTTTATCCACCTATCATTTTACAGAAATGCTCCTAACCTTTTTTTGTTAAGTAGGAAGACTTTTATTTAGACAATGAATTCAGGCTACTGAATCTGCAACCATTAAGAATCATTATTCTCTCCTGACCTCTTTGAACAGCTGAAGAAGGCATACATACATGTTTACCAAATTAAATCTGAGATGGATGGATTTACAATATGATTTGCATGAACGTGAGGATAATTTGTTTTTGATTCTTATCGGGAAATATGCATAAACTATTATAACTATTCTAATTATTGGAACTGGACTAGGGAATGTGTTTGACAATGAAAGCAGAAGCCTTATAAATGCCCACCCTGCTATCTGGTGTCAGAAAGAGGCAAAGATAAAGAGGCAAAAGATAAAGAGTTCAGAAAGGGAGGATATCTCATCAGAATGAGCAGGGAGGAGATAAAGATCTATTTTCCCATCATCCTCATTCCATAGGTCATGGATGTCAAACTTGCAACTGTCACGTGACATGTCGCAAGGTATTGTGACTTTTTTGCCATTGCTGGCAATGGGTGGGCACGGTTTCGCTATGATGCATCTGGCCCATGGGCCGGTAGTTTGACACCCCTGCCATAGGTAATAAAAACTTGAAAATTATGATATTATCAGTTCCAGAAATGACCTGTAGTCACCCAAACCAAAAGTGAGGAGAGGAAGTCATGTGACATCTCCAAGAACAGAACAGAAGAGAGAGAGAGAGAGAGAGAGAGAGAGAGAGAGAGAGAGAGAGAGAGAGAGAGAGAGAGAGAGAGAGAGAGAGAGAGAGGTGGTATAATGCATGCAGCAGATGAGGCAGGTTTCAAGCGAGAGAGAAATGTTATAAAGAATAAGGAGGTGTCTTCCAACCACTAGGTTGTTGACTGAAGCCTGGAGGGAGGAGAAAAGGACTTTAAAGCTTGAAGAAGACATAATTTTGACTGTCTGTATTGAAGCTCCTGAATGTTTAGACTTATTGCTCTAGCTGGCAAAAAATTGAACTAGAAAGGGATGGTTAAAATGTTGTTTGAACTTCCAAGCATGTCTTCTCCATCTTGCTTTGCTCACCTGCAATCATGTATCCAGTCCAATTGAGGTCCCTACAATTCAAGGAGTTATCGAGAACATAATGACATAATAACTTATCTATCTTTAAAAATTCAAAATTTTGGGAATTGTTTCAACACAATTAGTGAATATTTGCACCATGTTTGCCATTTGCACCATTTTTTTGCCATTGCAAAAAATGTCCACTTCTGAGGCAAGAAATACAAAAAATTATGTTGTTAAAATAGGTTTGGCATACAGATCAAAGTCTGTATTTTTGCAATAAAAAGGCCATTGTCAATTTTCATCATAGCAGGGAAAAACATATATAGTAGTTAAACTTGAGCAAGAAAAATTGATACAATTGCTCCAGCACAAGGAATATCAATTTATTTCACAAATTTATAAACAAAATAAAAGAAATGCAAGAGAAAAGGAATACATATGCCTTACAAATGTAAAGAAGTTACTATCATACTGACCTTTGAAAAAAAAACCTATGGCCAGCTACCCTAGTACATTACGTAGTTCAATACAGCTGAACACAGTTCAACATTTTAATCATATTATAGATAACACATTAGAATCTGTAGCCTTGACCAGATCATTCATAAAGAATGTGACAAAGAAGATTGAGGGCCTGTCAGCCTTGCATTCTTTATTTCACATTGTTTATCCATCAAACCAGATCTCATAAATGTATAATATTATGTAGACTAAAGAGGTAAAATGTCATATCTCATGAATTATCTTATTCAGACTGAAAAGGCAAAATACTTTTGATTAAAGTAGCTAACATGAATAAATGCATATCTATAACATGCTTGGAAACCTGCACTCTTGTGGAGTATGCTGTTATCAGAAACATTAAAAGGTTTCACTCATGTTTACCATTTAATGTCATTTCTCATTATGGGTTTAAGTACCTAAATACATAGCTAGATAATCACATGCTAGCCAGAAGTTAATAAGCTACTTTCCAACATGGCCCATTTTTGACATTACTGGAATTTATCCAATTCCAGCATAACACATGTAACTTCCACTCTAATCAATCCATCATTCAATCAGTAAATATTCTTAAGAAAATTATATTCCTAGGTTTTGTATGTATACCTAGATGTGAGGATCATATAAAGTGGACCAAATAGACTGCACAGTCAATTTA
>NW_015386464.1:514597-526802 GCF_001527695.2 Protobothrops mucrosquamatus
CATCCAGGTCATGGTTGTCCCAAAGATGCTTTTTCCAAAAGGCAACTGTATTTTCTTGGCCTTTTTGCCTTCAAAAATGGTTCGCTTCTTAATATAAGCAGCATGAGATACTGGTGAAATGAAAGATCAAAATTGACTGTGCAATCTATTTGGTCCACTGAAAATTACATCCCAATATGAAATTCAAATTTTATTAAAATCAATAGCTAAATTTAGATTACTTTCAATAGTATGAGTTTGCATTCTGTGTATTCTGAGCTTTAGAACCACCATAAAATAATTAGTATAGACAGAGTGAAGGTTAAGTATAACTTTACACTCACATTATTTTAAAGTCTGTCAATTGTAAAGTTAAGCATGTATTCTATATCAGGGGTCCCCAACGCCCAGGCGGCAGCCCACTACCAGACCTTAAGCTATTTGGAACTGGGCGATGAAGGGGCAAACCTGTTTGCATCCCCACTTGAATGAGTAGTGGACAAGCGTGTGTGCGCATGCTTCACTTGCGTGAGCTGAGAGCATGCATGCCTGCTGCTCATGAAATTAGCTGTGTGCTCATACATGCTTGCTGCTGCTTGCGCAGAACCATCCCCTCTCTCCCCCTGGCTGTTCTGCAAAGCCAGAAAGGTTGGGGAATTCCATTCTGTATGTTACAACAGGGTGGGAATTTATTCCCATTCTCTTTATATTAATTATACTTATAAGAGCCAACATGTAAACATTTACACTTTAAAAATTAATATCAGTAAGATAATATAATATCATATGCGCATTGGTGGCACAGTGGTTAGAATGCAGTACTGCTGGCTACTTCTGCTGACTGCCGTCTGCCAGCAGTTTGGTAGCTCAATTCTCACTGGCTCAAGGTTGACTCAGCCTTCCATCCTTCCAAGGTTGGTAAAATGAGGACCCAGATTGTTGGGGGCAATATGCCGACTTTGTAAACTACTTAGAGAGGGCTGTAAGGCACTGTGAAGCGGTATATAAGTTTAAGTGCTATTGCTATTGCTATCATATCTGAGAAGAGTATTTTACAATATTCTAGTTACTGAATTTAATATCTATGTTTTTTAGAATATTAAATATTCTGGATATATTATTTTTATCTTACTGGTAAAAAAATAATATATGAAGTGACTATTTTAGACTAAAAAGTGTCCATGTTCTCTAACTATCTGGAAAATTACCACAATTGTACTTCTGTATAGCAACAAGAGTTCTATTCCCTTTCATTACATAAGCCTAGTAGCCAGTAATTTTACTGTGAAACCTCAAATGTGTCAGTTTTGTTTGAAAGTTATTCAGACAATAATAATGCAGACATAATGGAATAAAAATAGGAAAATTTTCTTTCCAAAACTATATGAAGAAGGAACTGGAAAAAAAGGCAATGTATAGTCACGATCACTTTTTCTATGAAAATATTGTCTTCCCCCCCACCAGTTTATATCCAAAATGACACTTTTTCTGTAGCTTTACATTATGTGTAAAGGCTCATATGCAAGCCTAAATCAGATCATGGCTATTCAGAAGTGTGGGAGTTTCCAAGAGATTATAAACCCAGTGATAGAGACTAGATGACTCTGACCTCACCGATAAAGGTACAAAAGATACTTTTATTGTTTGTTGTATGAACATTACATGGAATTCTGAGAAAGCCCAATTTTCATTATATAAACAAATTTACTCAGTTCAGCCTGTCCCAGATATTTTGCACAACTGCCTTGAAAGGATACTAGGTAATTAGCAAAAATGAGGTGCTCCAAATAGCCATGTTGTCAACTTTAGTATGAGCATGGCTGCGGCCATTTTTTCCTTTTCATTTCTAGTTGACACATAGCACAGAGGGAGAGGGGTTGCCAGGTGTTGCACTAGAGAAAACAGACTTTCTCTCTTGGACTTTCTCTTATGGGAACTAAGGTCATCGGCTGCTCCCGAAACTGCGAGCTGGGCATTTCATGAAACCAAGTCTCTCAAAAAACTTTGTTTCTTGGGGTGCTGGGCCCCGGCCACCTACCCACTCACTTTTGGGAGAGCAGTAAAGACCCAGTGAAAACTCAAGATGGAGGAGAAAGTTGAAACTGTTGCTAGCGGCAACGGGACTCAGGCTGTCAGAGTGCAGGCTGGTGCTCCAGCCACCGACGAGGCGTCACTGGCAGGGGCTCAGCTGAAAACCAGGCTGTAATGAACTACAGCCTTAGCAGACCTCTTCCAAGCCAAGGCTGCCCCTCAGTGCAGGAGCACTCCTGTAACCACTGGAGAGGAGCTTTTTCTTCATCTGTGGATGGAAAGAAAGGAAAGGGCTCGATGGGATGGGACGATTCTGTAGAATGGAGATTTCAGTCAGCAGTCCACAGCCCCTCACTTGAACAGCTAAAGCAGAAGTTCGGCCGGCTGGAGGTAAAAGATACAATTCCTGTTACCTAGGAGGCGGGTGCCATGGGGAGAAATGCCAAAAACTATCCATCTCTCCCTCCCCCTCACCAGAGTTCCTGCCCATGCTGCTTCAACCATTCCTCCACCAGCTGCGATACTGAGCCCTGTACCCCAGCCAAGCCCGCTGCCATGGCTTTGGGATGCCAGACCCAGAGCCCAGCCAAGAGAAGTCTGGAGAGTGATTCAGCCATGTCCCCAGGACCAGCAAGTCACCCAGGATCAGCAACAGGTGCAGGTGGCCCCGCCAAGATTCGAGCTGCCCCCCATCAAGCCCACTTTTGATGGGGATCCTGAAAAGCTGACCTTCTTCCTAAATCAGGTGTGGGCTCATTTGGATCGCTACGCTTAGGCCTACCTGGATGGGGCTATGATGGTGAATGCTGCGGTGGCAAATTTGGAGGGGGAAGCTGCTGACTGGATGACCAACCTCCATGATGAGGGGGCTCCTGTATTGAATGACATTAATCTATTCATGGAGCAACTGAGGGATCAGTTTGAAGATGAGTCACAAGTCCTGATAGCTGAGAAAGAAATCCACCACCTGAGGCAGAGAGGTTGCCCCACAAAGGAGTCCATCCATGAATTCAGGAAAATTGCTAACTGGTTGGGGCAGTGGCCTGAATGATCACTAGTCAATTACTTCAAACAAGGGCTAGATTGTGACTTACTTCAAGCCTGCATCATTTGAGATTTCCCTAATCTATTATGTGAGTGTTACCATATGGCAGTGGTGCTAGACATCGAATTGGATTGTCCCAAAACACCAAATCACTGAAGTCAAGTTACCACGTGTCCAAGAGAAACACCTCTATAGCTGACATCCCTAAGCCTCTGCAGCCACCAGTGTCTCCCAAGCGCCAGCCAGGGCTCCCATCAAGTGCTACCTGTGCAGTCAGATGGGTCATTGAGCTGTGGAGTGTCCCGTTCCTCACCCACAACCTAGAAGCATGCCAGTTGCTACCGCAAAACCATGAAGGGCTCCCAGAGGGAGGAGAGAAAGAACCAACTGGGCACGTCAAGGTCTGGACATTGAAGCCTCTCCTCCTGCTGAGCTTGAAGCCAAGCCCCAAGCCAAGGTGCAACAGATGCCGGCACTGTATGACAGCAACAAAGAAGGTGAGGAAGACCCCATGGTGAGTTGGCCCATTCCCCCTTTTGCCATTCCCACCAGAATAGTACTGCTCAAAATAGGAGCTCATATGAATTTGAGTGTCCTAATAGACTCAGGTGCTCTCGATGCTTAATAAATTTACCCACTGTACTGAAAGCTATTGCCTTGTCTCTTGGAGTTTGAGCAGGCCGATGGGTCTCTCATTGGAGATGCTCCTGCCACACACCTAACCGAACCCGTATGATCAGCATTGGGAAATCATCCATTTTGTGGTGGTCCCGAATGATCAGCATTGGGAAATCATCCATTTTGTGGTGGTCCCGAAGATGACTGAAGCAGTAATTTTGGGGCTAGTGTGGCTTGACAAATGGTTTCCTTACATCTGGTGGAGGAGGGAATGTGCAAGTTAAGACTAGAGATGGGACCATCCCCATCTGAGACTGATGATAAAACAAACACACTGTCCATCTGCGAAACTCATGGGAAGTCCTGTGAAATCCTAAAAACTGTAGCCAAAAAGTTGCCAGGGATTCAACTTGTCCCTACTGAGTACCGAGATTTGGCAGAAGCCTTTACTGAGAAGGAATGTGAAGTCCTCCCCCCCATGCTGGGCTACGGACTGTGCTACTGAAATTCTGTCCAGCGCCAAACTCCCCAAACCAAGGATGTACTCTATGACACCTGAAGAGATGAAAGACCTAAGAGAGAACATTGATAAAAACTTAGCTAGGGGTTTCATTGAGCCAGCCAAATCACCCGTGGCCGCTCCTATGCTTTTCAAAGAAAAGAAAGATGGCTCTCTTAGATTGCATTGATTTCCAATCTCTCAATGGTGTCAGTATGGAAAATATGTACCCCCTCCCCATGATGAAAGACATGTTGGCCCACCTGGGCAGTGGATTTTTTTTTACCAAGCTGGATATAAGAGAAGCTTATTATTGGATCCGGATTAGGGAGGGGGATGAATGGAAAACAGCCTTTAATTGCCCTTTGGGGAGTTTCCAATTTAAAGTGATGCCTTTTGGACTGCAAAGGGCCCCTGCTGTATTTATGCAATTGATAAATTAAGTTCTCCATGATCATTTACACAAAGGGGTTTTAGTTTATCTTGATGACATCCTTATCTACACTGAAACCATGGATGAGCACATCAGATTAGTCCATGATGTATTAAGAAAACTGTTGAAAGCCAAACTGTATGCAAAACTGTCAAAATGTGAATTTCACCAGACCCGCATTGACTACCTGGGATATCGGATTTCGAATGAGGGAATAGAAATGAATCCTGCCAAAGTCAAAGCAGTTTTGGAATGGCAACCCCCACACACCCATAAACAGCTTCAAAGCTTTCTAGGGTTTGCCAACTTTTATTGTCAATTTATTCCTTCTTTTGCAATGATAGCCATGCCAATCACTGACTTACTCAAAACAGGCAAAGGGGGAGAAAAACCCTGACCTTGTCAGCCATTGCAATGGTCATTAGAATGCCAGGCGGCATTCAAAAACCTAAAGAGAATCTTTGCAGCTGAACCAGTCCTTAAACACCCTGACCCCGGGCAACAATTCATCATTCAAGCTGATGCAAGCGACGTGGCCATGGTTGCTGCTCTGTTATAAAAAAAATCACAGAGGAGAACTACAACCTTGTGCTTACACTTCTTGGAAATTAACTGAGACTGAGAGGAGGTGGGCGGTTTGGGAGAAAGAGACTTTTGCAGTTTGTTGGAGGTTGCTGACATGGCGTCATTTCTTGGAAGGGGAGGAATTATCTTTTGAGGTGTGGACTGATCACAAAAACTTGGAGGCTCTCAAGACCCCTCATAAAGTATCCCCCAAGCAAGTTCGATGGGCTCAATACTTCAACCGTTTTAATTTCACCTTAAATATATATTCCTGGAGGCAAGAACTTTCTGGCAGATACCTTGTCTAGAATGCCCCAGTTCAAAAACAACAGAGAGGAAGTAATTAACTCCATTATTCCTTTGCCGCAGTCCACATCCCAAGTAACAACCAGATCGCACACATAGAGGCCTCCTATGGGTCCTGACGATCAATCATTAAAGGAGCTAAAGGAGAAGTTAGAGACTGATGCCTGGTTTAAAGATAACAAGTCTATATTGATTTTAAGAGGGGGATTAGCTTGGAAAGGTTCTAAGTTATACCTCCCAGAAAGCGTCAGACTCCAGGTGTTGCAACGGAGTCATGACGCTAAGCAAACAGGTTGCTTTGGATTTTTAAAAACATTCCATCTAGTGTGGAGGCAATTCTGGTGGCCGAAAATGAAAAAAGACATTGAGAGTTATGTAAAAAGTTGTGCCACTTGTGCTACCATGAAGAAACGTCCTGGAAAACAACCAGGTTTATTGCAGCAAGTAGCCAACCCCTCTCAGCCTTGGGAGGAGATAGATTTTATAGTAGAATTACCTAAGAGAAAGGGAAACACTGTAATATGGACTGTGATTGATCTATTTTCCAAGCAGGCACATTTCATCGCCAGAGTAAAGGAGAACAATGGCAAGAGAAGTTCCTCCTATTGCAAATATGTGGAAAACTAGTGAGAGCAACAGAGACTCCTTCCTCTCGTTTATGAGATTTCCTGTTCCCATTAGTACTTTCCAGTTATGATTTTATCCTTTTTCTTCACAAACAACGCCTGGTGATTAGCTAGTTTGCCTTGTTAACAAAAGTAGCAGAGTTTAGAAAGCAGATTTTTGCTTTTAAACACCATGAATAATCATAACAATTGGTGTGTGTGTATACTAGTCAAAAGTGTTAGATAGGAACTGAGTTTAGGTCCACATAGTAATGATGTTAAACTTCAGTTACTCATTCTTAGGCAATCTTATTTCACTGAGTTGTGAGTATAAATAATGTATTATTTTATGTGGATAAATAACTAGGGTAACTAGTATAAACTAATCTGCCACAAGTTAGTCTCTGGAATGTTAACTGTATTGTCTTAAATTTTACATCCAGCATAAATTTAGGGAATCAACCATATAAAATTAAAAAGAATGTTAAATAGTTATATTAGGTAACTAGCTTTTATATATATATAAAACAAAACAAACTAAAATTAATTTATGTTCTTTATTTCTTCAGATCGGGTGGGGGCGGAGAGAAAAGAATGACTGAATTTAAGGTCACCAACACTTGATGTTAAAGCTATACTAATTTACAATGAAACTGAAAGCATCAGCTTCATATGACCTTCATGAAAAATACACCCTAGAGAGTTTATTGACATTATATATGTGAGTAACAGAATGGGGATCAAGTGACTCTTGACAGAAATTTCTGCTTGCAATGGGGTTTTAATCTACTGTATGTTTATGTGCAACTGATTGAATGATAAGAATATGCATCCCAGTAAAAAAAAGAGCTATATTTGATTAGGAAGTAGACAAGCCAAAATTACTTCATTATTTAGTCATTGAAAGAAAATCAATTGCTAAAGCATAACCCTGATAAAAATAGCAGTGCAGCCTCTAGGCATATTAGGGACACGAACAATTACAATACTAAATAAATAAGGACCAGACCTTGAAATGATATAATCACTGATCATTTTGTTCTTCACAAATTTATAATTTCTGTATGTCAGAAATGTATTCTGTGCTTCGGATTGTAGAAATATCACCAAATGGGAATATTTTTGTAAAAAAAATGAATACTGTGTAGCAATAGACTATGGAATTTGAGATTTCTGTGTATAGGAATCCACTGGACTGATATAGTTCGGCAAGAGAAGGTTTGCTTCCTGAGCAAATATAATCATTGAGTTCATCCCCTATTATTTTTCCATATAAAGAAGAAAATCTCATAAGCATATCCGTTTTCTCTCCCCCCCCCCTTTCCCCTGCTTCTTCTTCATCCTCGTTTCAGGCATATAATATTAAGTGACCCATCTTATACAATGAAATAATTATGAACCACTTCTATTTGTGTCAGCAACACACATGAATAATTACAACTAAACCTGTGGATTTGTTGGTTATCTATACATATTACAATTAAAATCATATAAGGATCTTGTAATGATTTTTTAAAAATCAGTCATCAAAAGAAAATACAGCCTATGTGGTAAAATTGAAAAATGTGCAGGATTACAGGTAAGGAGACCCAGTTTCTAGTTTATTCTCAGCCACAGAAACCCATTGAATGGCTTTAGGTCATTAATCTCTGTCAGCCAAATCTATCTGACAGGGATGTTGTTGTAAGGAATAATAGAAGGGAACTCTGCCCTCAGTCCTGATATTTTTAAAAAAGCATGTAAGTCTAATAAACAGATAAACTTCAGTCTGAAACTTACATAGTTTATTGAATAAATTAATTCTATGAAGTATATATTACTAACATAATTCAAGTTAAATTATGCCAAAACAGTTTTCTTCACAGTATTAAAGAGTAACAAATACAAGTATAAATGTTGCATAGATCTCTCATGTAGTTATTGATTCACAGAACCTGGTCCTAAATTGTCCATCTTATATGCTAGTGACTGTTATGTTTCCTGCCTCAAATGCAGTCTGCAGCACTTTGATTCTTTGAATCCCTTTGAAAATCTTCTTTCTGTATTTGTTTTCTTGATAGATGCCCACAATGGGAGATGCATGCATGTTGTTGAAATCTTTTCATGGCCTTCTTGAAAATATATGTTACTTTGCTTCACTGACTGCCCATAAAATGCTACAAAATGTTAGTAGTCCTTGATAGTGAAGGGTATATGTTACTTCTTTTTCTGGTATTGGAAGTACAGCTGTGATTTCTGGAAATACATTTAATGAGTACTAAGTGTTTTCTTTTTAAAAAAAAATCTTTCTGAGACAAAATGTCTTGTCCTCAAATTAAGGGGTGAGCTAATTCAATGTCATGTCTCTTATAAAGTCTGTTCTCTGTTTATCTTCAACAGCAAAATGAAAACCTGGTTTTCAGAGATATTAGATATATGTTGGTATGTGTGTTTTTGTCGGGGTAATAATATTTAAAGTAAACAAAATAACAAAACAGCAATGTAATAGCTATTGGAGGAGATGTTATATTTTCTGGGAACCATACAAAAATGTTTGCAATAGGTCAATCTATAGCAAGTATGACAAATATCATGCTTTTAATTCAAAATGGGTCATTTTAAATTGAAACATTGATGCCAATGTTTCTTGACCAACTAAAATACAACCATAATATAAATAGGAGCTGAAAAATAATGCTTTTATTTTTAGTTACAGAAAGTTAACTATTATTGCAACAAATTATGCTTATAAGACTGGTCCAAGATATTTCAAAAAATTGTTATCTGAAAAAAGTAGGGTTTCATAAATCTGTAGCTTTGAGACAGGAGTAATTGAATTTTGAAATAATTTAGCAATTGATATTTTTCTTTCCATGAGCTACATACTTTTCCTTTTTCCTCTCAAGTAACTGGAGAAAAGACGAAATGGTGAACTGACTGATTTATATATTTATTTTTTAAAAATCCTGTGGAAAAGTAAGTAGCTCAGAAAAAGAAAAATGTCTAAGTTTCTAAGCAGAATACTTCTGTATGTTATAAAAGTGTTAGAATTGCTATATTATTATAGCCCTATTGTAAAATTAGATCTAGAATAGACATGTCAAACTTGCAACGTCACGTGACATCGCGCAATGTATTGGAACTTTTTCCCCATTGCCGGCAATGGGGTGGGCGTGGTTTCGTCGTGACGTGCCTGGCCCACGGGCTGGCAGTTTGACACCCCTGATCTAGAAGATATTAGAGGTCATGATAATCATGGATTCAGCCAAGGAAAGAAATTGTACATCATTTCTCTTACACTGTAGTCACCTAAAGAAGGTATTCCCTAATAGGATTTTGAAGTTTTATATAGCATTTTTAATGTTGAGTTCTAGTGAATCATGTATTATTAACAATTGTAAAATTATCATCGTGATGATAAAAAAATCACCTCATCCAAAAGTACAAAGCATCATTCTGACTGTCATGGTTGCTTATTGCAAGAAGTCCCATTAAGTGACCTTTATGTCAGACAAGCAGAACAGAACAGAATAACAGAGTTGGAAGGGACCTTTGAGGTCTTCTAGTCCAACCCCCTGCTCAGGCAGGAAACCTTATACCATTTCAGACAAATGGTTGTCCAATCTCTTCTTAAAAACTTCCAGTGTTGGAGCATCCACAACTTCTGGAGGAAAGTCTGTTCCACTGATTGTTTTAACTAATTTCTCCTTAGTTCCAGGTTGCTTCTCTCCTTGATAAGTTTCCATCCATTGCTTCTTGTCCTGTCTTCAGGTGCTTTAGAGAATAGCTTGACCCCCTCTTTCTTGTGGCAGCCCCTTCTCATAGGAAGTATAGGACATAGATCTTGATAGCAGTCCTCACACTTTGGAATGCACTATCCTTGAAAATTATTGCCTTCAACTATCCTGATGTTTATGAAAATCTGAAAACTGTATTATTTCAACAACTTAGGTTTGGATACCTACTGGATCTTTGATAATATTATTAATGTGTGAGTCTGAACCTTTGCTTTTTTCTATATTTGCTGAGCATAAACAGAATCAGATGATTTGGTCATACAGACAAGCAAATCTACTAAAGGCTAGTCCCAATCAATTCTGCACTGGTCATTGTTCCTTTTCTCATTAATGTAACTTATTACTCTCTTTAGTAGTGTTACATTACCTGGATGTTTTTTTAAGAATTCACAAAAGTTCAAGTATGTCCAGAATTTTGAAAAGTAATTGGAACCATCAAAAAATAAGATCAAAACCAGGTATAGTTGTAGCATAGTATATAATCAGTATGCTATTATCCTTGCCAAATCTATTCTGATCGTTATCAATGGTGGACTACCATTATACTATAATATAGGCTGAATCTCATAGTATTGGAATGGAAAGTTTAATATTTTAAGAACAATAGAATTTTTAGGAAAAAATAATTGAATGTTAAACATACTGTACTGTATATATAATCTCACATTTGTGTTTTCATTAGGAGTTATTTGAAAATATATGCAGTGATAAATATTATAAACAACTTTGGACTATGTGGATTTTTAATATGAATTGTGTTGAGAATCCCTCCAATGATTTTTGCTAAAATTACAACAGAGGAAGACATTCAATCTAGAGACATTGAATGGCTGGGAGAACAAGGCAGCTGAGATGGAACAGAAAAAGAAGAAAGTGCTTAAAGGGGTGTGCTCTCCTCTTGTCATGCTTTACAGATAGAAGATGATGTGAACAAAATAGAAAATGATCTACAGATAGGGGCAGCCACCCTGGAAGTCAAGGGAACAAACGGTAAAGATCATGTGACAAAAGCTCTGCTCAGGAAAACTAGTTCTTCAGATCTCAATGGGTATCTAGCCTGTGCACTCTGAGGAGAGGAGAATGGGCTTGAAAGCTGAAAGTCTTAGAAGTCTTAAGCATACTTATCCAAGGGTAAGGGCTCTGAGCTCAATGGTTCATTGCAGAATAAACATCTAAGTTTCCTTGTGCTTGCAATCTAGCAAGAGGCTTATTGACCCATTTTCTTTTGCAAAAATAAGGGAGAAAAACCAATAATTCAATTCCTTATTTCCCATCACAGTTTACATTGGATAATTGGATAAACACATTAATGACTAACACATGAATTCTGGCCTTTAGAAAGGCTTTATAAATGTGGTTGTTTCCCTTTGCCTTAGGCTGAGAGGAGTAGGTTCCCAACAGGAGAAAGTATGAAGTCAGGTTGACTCAGCAGTATTCCTGTATTTGAGAGGTTGCCACAAAGAGCAGGGGGTCAACTTATTTTCCAAATCAATAGAGGGCAGGACAAGAAACAATGGATGGAAACTAATCAAGGACAGAAGCAACATGGAATTAAGGAGAAACTTCCTGACAGTGAGAGCAATTAACTAGTGGAACAGCTTGCCATCAGAAATTGTGGGTGCATCATCACTAGAGGTTTTTAAGAAGAGACTGGACAGTCACTTACTGTATCTGAAATGGTATAGTGTGTCATGCTTGAGCAGGGGGTTGGACAAGAAGACCTCGAAGGTCCCTTCCAGTTCTATTCTGACTATTATTATCATCATCATTATTTTTGACTATTGTTTTAGAGTGGTTCTATAATGGAAAATGTGCATCACCTTGGGGTATGAGGGGAAGAGATGTTGCCTACGAAAAAAGTAGACTGTCATGGTTCTGATAGATAGAACCAAATAAATCAGAACTCTGAGGCTAGAGGCTTCCTCAAAGAACATGTTTATTGGATACAAAATATCGGCACAATCAAAAGTGAAACCAAGTCTGAAATTCCCTCCAAAGAGTTACACCATTACAAAGTCAAACTTCTCACCCCAATGCTATGCAATTATCCACATTCCCTAATAGAATAGTTTGATGGGCTTTCTAACAACATGCCAAACTCTCTAACATAACCGACAGAATGACCTTGGTTCCCATGGGACACAGAATTGTTTAGATTAGCAAAGATACTCCACACCCCTTCCTATTCATGTGGCAACCTAGAACGAACAAGATGGCTGCAGCCAGGTTCATTGTAGAGTCGACAGTCAGACCCCCTAAGAAGAAAGCAATTCCTGCAGAGGAAACAATGATAGAAGTTAGGAATACCCCCTGGGTTTCTGTGGATGCTTGTCATAAAACCATCATATT
>NW_015386464.1:529933-554674 GCF_001527695.2 Protobothrops mucrosquamatus
ACCAGTGCAGCTCGCGCAGCAGCGGTGTTACATGGGAGCGACGAGTCCCTCCCAACACCGCCCGCGCGGCCGCATTCTGGACCAGTTGGAGTCTCCGGGTGCTCCTCAAAGGGAGCCCCATGTAGAGAGCATTACAGTAGTCCAGGCGAGAGGTGACGAGAGCATGAGTGACTGTGCGCAAGGCGTCCCGGTCCAGAAATCTCAAAGACCCATCTTTCTTTTCTTTGAATAACACCAGGGTGGCCATGCATGATTTAGCGGGCTGGATAAAACCTCTGGCCAGGTTTTTGTCAATGTATGTATTCTCTCAATTCATTCATCTCCCTGGGTGTCATAGAGTACATCTTGGGCTTGGGAGTTTGGCACTGGGTAAGATTTCAATTGCGCAGTCGGTGGCTCGGTGAGACAGAAGTGTGTCACATTCCTTTTCACTAAAAGCTCCCATCAAATCACAATATTCACTAGGAATAAGTTGGATCCCTAGTATTCACTTTACAGTGGCTTTTAATGTCTCGGGAGGTTCCCCATGGGTTCCAACTCCAGCAGCTCCCTTTATCTCACTGGTCTCAGTGGGTGGAAGGGGTCCCATCACTAATCTCAAAGTCCTCACACCATTCTCCCACCAAATGGTGGGATGCCACTTATTAAGCCAAGCCAAGCCTAAAATTACAATCTCTGTCATTTTTGGGATCACCACAAAGTGGATGATTTCCCAGTGCTGTCCCATTTCCAAGCGCACCAGCTCTGACAGGTACATTGCAGAGGAACCTCTGATAAGGGACCCATCCACCTGTTCAAATTTCATGGCTAGGGGCAACAGTTTGGCACAAATCCCCAGCAAAGCTACTTTAGGCAGGTTGATTAGTCACCTGGTGCAACCCAAATCTATTAGAACATTAAGTCTGCTTGGGCACCTGTTTTTGGTGCTATAATCTTGGAAATAATGAAGGATGGAATGGCTCAACTTACCATCGGATCGTCTTCACCTTCTTCATCACTATCGTAAGAAGCTGGCATCTGTAAATGTTCAGGTGGAGCTCTTGCTTCTTCCTGGGTAGGAGAGGAGATCTGGATGGCTTACTCCTGATGGTCCCAATTTGAATTCTCTCGTCCTGCTCGTGGGTTTTTCCTTGGCTTAGCGGTTGAAGTAGGTGCGGCTTGACTTGGGAAGCAGGAGCTAGGCACTAGGCAGCTAGGCACCCTGCTGCCCACATCTGAAACACTTCATGGAAACCCCGGCAGGTGCCCAGGGAGTGCTGGCTGCTGAGGTAATCTGGGGGCATCGACCAAATAGGCGCTTCTCCGGACGTCGCCTAAGCTTCAGTTTGGTGGTAGCTGGTTTCTTGGCTCAGTCTACCTTGATGTCCAGGGTCACTGCCATACTGTATCAATCTCATAATTGATTAGGAATCCCTTGGTAGATGCACACTTGGAGTAGGTCACGGTCCAGCCTTTCTTTAAAGTAGTGGATCAGTGATTGCTCTGGCCACTGTCCTAAATGATCAGCAACCCTCCAGAACTCCTGAACATATTCTTTTGGCGGGTGGCCATTTTGCTTCAAATGATGGATTTCCTTTTCCACCTGCAGGGCTTGGGATTCATCCTCAAATCGTGTCCTCAATTGCTCCATGAATAGGTTCGCATCCATTAACTCAGGAGTCCCTTTGTCATGAAGGCTGGTCACCACCTCAGCTGCTTCTCCCTCTAAGTTGGCTGTCACTGCATTCACCATCATGGCATTGTTGAAGTACGCATAAGCATATCAATCAAAGCGAGCCTACACTTGATTTAAGAAGAAAGTCAGCTTCTCGAGATCCCCATTGAATGTAGGCTTGATAGGAGGTGGTTCCATAGGCTGTGGTGCCAAGTATACTGGTTGTGTGGCAGCTTGTCGGTCCTGGATCTGTGGCTGTACCACTCTCTGGAATCCCCTCTGCTGGATCCCTGGGCTCGCGGGCTGAGGCTGCTGCAGAGGGCTTGGTTGGGATCTGGGGCTCAACATTACTGCTGACTGAGAGGCAGGAGATGCAGCGTGGGCCTCAGCAATGGGACTGGGACTCCGGTGAAGTGGTAGAAGTGACGAATAGGTTTTTGCTTCCCCCCCCCATTGAGCAAACACACTGTGTGGTAGGAGCCACCTCTTTGATTTCCAGTCAGTTGAACTTCTCCTTTAGCTGCTTGACAGGGGCTGAGGACTGCCGTCTGGTACTTCCACTCCATGGAATCATTCTATCCAGTCAACCCCTTCCTCTTCTTTTGCACTGAGGATGAAGGACCATGGGACGGAATCAATAAGAGCTCCTCTTTAGCAGTCTTAGGGTGCTTCTGCACTGAGGGGTTGCCTCTGCCTGACAGAGGTTCACCAGGAGAGTAGTCTTCTCCTGCAGCACCAACTTTCCAGGTTGGATTACCTGGGTCTTCAGCCGAGCCCTGCCAGTAGCAATTCCTCAGTAACCTGCACTCTGAAAGCTGAAACCCCACTACAACCAGTGGCAGATGCATCTTTCTTCTCCATCTTGAAATCTTTGCTGAGCCATTGCCATCCTCCCAAAGGTGGTGGGTAGGTGGCTGGAGCTCAGCACCCCAGAGAAAATGAAGTTTTTAGAAGACTTGATTTATTGTCTTGGTTCTGATAGATAGAACGAAATAAATCAGAACTCTGAGGCTAGAGGCTTCCTCAAATAACATGTTTAACAGATACAAAATATCAGCATGATCAAAAGTGAAACCAAGTCTGAAATTCCCTCCAAAGAGTTACACTATTACAAAGTCAAACTTCCCACCCCAGTGCTATGCAATCATCCACATTCCCCAATAGAATAGTTTGGTGGGCTTTCTAACAAAATGCCCAACCCTCTAACATAACTGACAGAATGATCTTGGTTCCCACAGGACACAGAATTGTTTAGACTAGCAAAGATACTCTGCACTCCCTCCCATTAATGTGGTAACCTAGAACGAGCAAGATGGCTGCAGCCAGGTTCATTGTAGAGTTGACACAGACAAGAAAGGCAGTAGCTTAATGATTAGAAGAAGAAATTTTGGAAGGACCTGCTCTAATTGTTCACATGTTAAAAGTGGCAGCAGGAAGTTCGTACCTTCAGACTTACAAGATTCTGTTAATGTAGCCTTATAATAGAATAGAATTAGCTCATTATGTTTCCCATCTGGTTTACTCAGGAGGGCTGACAGATTGTTTCTTGTAAGATGCCCAGGCTAGCATTGCATAAGCTGATAGCCAGATTATAGATACTTACTATAAACCAGAAGCAATGAACTTAACTACATTCATAACAGCATTCATAGATTTATGCACAAATCCTAAAAGTCAGCAGTTTTACATTCTGTGTATTTTGTATGTTTCTGTGCAAAGTAGTTTCTGCATGAGATAATGGTTCTGTACATAGATTCCCTTATTTTATAATGAATGTTTACAATGGAATGCCTTAGTTTAGGCAATTAATCTGAATTGAAGATCTTTCTTTAAAATTGTAATCTTTGTCTACTGTGCTTGTACATCTCTCTCTCTCTCTCTCTCTCTCTCTCTCTCTCTCTCTCTCTCTCTCTCTCTCTCTCTCTCTCTCTTCACAGACAGAAATATACACATACATAAACAAGTTCCTTCTGTTAAGGAAAAAAAGTATGGAAGTGGGAAAATAGACAATTCACAAGAAAAGAATCATTTTTGAGAGAAGTGGGATGAGATATAGATGCTACTAATTCAAGATCAAATCCCTTTATGTAGGTAAAGTGATAAGCCACTCCAAAGTATTGAGATGACTATCCTTTGCATTTCTATCTAAAATATATTTCAAAATACTGATTATTAAAGTCTGATTAAACAAAACAACTACCTGTGTTGCAAGAGATATTTAATTGCCTTGTATGTTAATCAGGCAGCAGCTTAATTTAAATAGATTAATCTTGAAAGAGGGACTGCAGCACTCAACAGAATTTCTAGTGAAATCCTTTTTTAAAAGTAGTTAGAACCATTTTACAATGGTTAAAACTGCTGTGTTTAAAAAAATGAAAACAACATGGCTTCATTAGAGAAATGTGTGGTTTTACAGATTTCTACAGATCTGCAAGAAATCATTACACTTTTATGAGGGCTATTCATTGTTAGAAATGTTTGTGCCTTCTGTTTTTCTAGTATCATTTTGCCACTGAATATAATGCACTATTCTTCAATGAACTGAATGTACTGAAACATTACCTCATATTTCCTCTCACTTTTCCCATACCAACAGTTCATATGCTTGCTTTCAGGTTAAGTAGTTTCTTGTCCAAAAACTATTATAAATCTGGTGTGAGATAGTGGACTTCCAAGGAACAAGAGATTAAAAGCCCTCATAAAGTTTATCTCATTAAAGCAACAGTTGGAGCAGTGAAACAGAATTTTAAAGCTTCAGCAAAGAGGAACACAAACTGATTAGAACAAAAGTAAACTGCATTAAATACATGCCAACTAAAAGTGTGTATCATAAAAAGAAACAATAACCTATATGCAATAACTGGTTAGCTATGACATTATATTTACTTTATTGTAAAGCTGGTTGTTTTGTAAGTAACTGTTATTTTCATGCTTTTGTAGAATATGAAAATAGAGGAAGTACCTAATATCTTCTAAAATCACAGAGAATATAATCTCTTTCACAGCCCAAATATGTTATATTTACAATCTAGAAATGGGAGTGAATGAAATTACTGATAATGTAGGGAAGAGAACCCTGAACTGAGATCTAAGAGGCCTTACACTTTATAAATCAGGTAAAAGTATGCTTTTTCAAGGACTTGTTGAAACAAATGCCTTTGATAAGCATTTTGTAGTCAGTATTTCTAGTTAATTTATGTGATCTCTTTTTAATCTTCAAAAAATGCTATATCAAAAAGAGCAACTAAATAAGAATTATATCACCAATAGTATAAAAATCACTACAGTGCATTGAAGTCTGAGTACTGTTGGTTCTTTAAATGTCATAATTGATGGTAGCATCTACCTAACCTTGGCTAATTTCCAAATACTAAGCAGTTTCCTTAGATGGGAGACCATTAGGAAATAGTTGTAAATTAAACTGGAAAATAGCAAAAACAACAGAATAACAGATTTGAAGGCCTTCTAGTAGAAGCCCTGCTCAGGCTCACCCTATACCATTTCAGGCAAATAGCTGTCCAAACTCTTCTTGAAAACCTCCAGTGATAGAGCACCCATAACTTCTGAAGGCAAGCCATTCTACTGTTTAATTGTTCTGTCAGGGAATTTCTCCTTATTTCTAGGTTGTATTTCTCCTTGATTAGTTTTCATCCATTCCTTCTTGTCACATCTTCAGGTGCTTTAGAGAATAGGTTGACCCCCGCTTCTTCATTGCAGCCCCTTAGATAGTGGAACACTGCTATCATGTCACCCCAGTTCTTCTTTTCACTAGACTAGAAATACACAATTCCTGCAACTGTTCTTCATATGTTTTAGCCTCCAGTTCCCTAATCATCTTTGTTGCTCTTCTCTGCACTTTTTCTAGAGTCTCAACATCTTTTTTTACATTGTGGAGACCAAAACTGGATGCAATATTCCAAGTGCGGTGTTACCAAGGCATTATAAATTGGTACTAACATTTCATATGATCTTGATTCTATCCCTCTGTTAAAGCAGCCTAGGACTGCATTGGGTTTTTTGGCCACTGCAGCATACTGCTAGAATTCCTAGATTTCTCTTATAGATATTGCTGTTGAGCTGGGTACTTATTCTATATCTGTGCATTTAGTTTTTCTTGCCTAAGTGTAAAACCTGACTTTTTTCACCATTGAATCTCATTTTGTTGGATAGGGCCCAGTATTTAAGTCTGTCAAGATTCCTCTGGCTACTACTGCCAGCTTGGTGTCATTTGCAAATTTGATGACGTCCCCCTTCTATCCCCTCATCTAATTTATTTATGAAGATATTGAAGAGTACTTGGCCTAAGACAGAACCTTGAAATACTCCACTGCATACTTCATTCCATGTAGATGTAGTTCCATTAAGGACTACAAGTTGAATGAAGTTGGTCAGCCTGTTACAAATCCATCTGGTGGTGATGCTGTCTAACCCACATTTTTCAACCTACTCTCATTTTTCAGCCTACAACTAGTAGGTTGTGGTCTACATTATCGAATGTGTTACTGAATGTCCAAGTAAATTATATCCATAGCATTTCACTGGTCCACTAATTTAGTCATTTTGTCAAAAAAATGCAATAAAATTTGTCTGGCATAATCTGTTTTTGACAAACCCATGTTGGCTTCTGGTTATAATTTTTCCTCAAAGTATTTATAGATTCATTGGCTGATTATCTTTTCCAACATCTTCCAGGTACTGATATTGAGAAAACACAATAGTAAGTCATTTTTATATTGGAAATTATTGCCCTGAGGGTATCTTAGCATACATACAAAAGATTGCCTATGTCTTTGGAAACACAAGACAGAAATGAAATGAAAAGAAATGCAAAGTAAATCAGTTGTTAGATTTGTCTAATAACCAGGGCTTTTTTTTTTGTCACAGAATGCCCAGAACGGAGTTCCGGCACCTTTTTTGGATGGAACCTTGTAGGCTAGGCAAGGTGGGTTGTATGACATGTGTGAGTTCCGGCACCTTTTTTTTTTTTTTTTTTACAAAAAAAGCACTGCAAATAACTATATAGTGAGATATTGATTTTGATTTGATATATACAGGTCTGAACTACAAAGAGAACAAAATGACTTTTTTGGGTATTTATTATACTTGCTTGAATGCAAACTGATAAAGCAGCTTCACTGTAACTAGTTCAAAACCTGGTTGAAAGATAGTAGGTGATGACTCTCTTCTGGATTCATCTATACTTTCTTGTCTAGTTTAAAGACAAGTAAACACAAAGGCATAACCCAATTCTTTTCTTTGCTTATTTATATGACTTGAAAGCAAGAAACACTGCTGACTTCTCCACAAATATTTCTTTTCCCATTTAAGTGTTTCCAGTTTAGAGTATTTCAGTTTTCAAGGATAAATGATGTCCTGAAAATAGTTACAAATGGGTCAGGACTGTATAGGGTAGGCTTTGAATGTGTTGAAAAGGAATTTATACTTGGCAATGGCAACAACTAAATGTTATAAACAAATGAACAGTATAAGTTTAGACCAACAAAGACAGTTGTATGCATTAAGTAAATATGCACAAGCAATGCCTTTTTTCTTTTAGTTGCATATTTTCATAGTGTTAGCAATAAAAACAAAGCAAAACGGGTAGATTTTGATCTAAGCATATAGGCTCAACTTTAATGTAGTTGCTTATAAAGTTGGGATTTCTTCTACACACTTTTAGAGATTTTAATGCTAGATAATAAAAGAATAGCCTGGAGTCATTTGGTCTAGTTGTCTCTTCAACTTTATTATGCCATAATTTATTTGGTTTCTTAAGTATAGGAAAGTATGCCATGAAAGCAATGGCAAGGAATATGAATTATTTTTAATCTTAGTTAAGAGTGTCTAATCTACTCTAGACAGTTTTGAAATGACCTTGATCAGTTTTAATGAAGGTTCTTGGGAAGGAGGAAAAGGAAACCCTAATAAATTACGGCCTGCATAGTAAAGATAACAAATACTACTGTGACAGTGGTCAGCTGTTATATGTCAAGTTGTATGGCCCTTCTGTGTACTATAAAACTGCTGTCACCAAACAATTTGGTCTTTTCTCACACATTAAATAGAGAAGCTAGAATGATGGTCTGTTACATCTGAACGATAGCATTTTTCTCCCTATGAGGTGAAGGACAAAGAAATATTTGCTTATACTGAGAATGTTGCAGACTGAGGAATATACTGAAATGGAATATAGCATGCCTCAAATCTGAAAACCAATTTCATAAGCATACATTTTCACAAGAAAATGGTTCTTGTGGATAAAGTGAGTTTAGGGTTCCCATGGTAAGAAGACATCTCCTCAGAGGTTGGACAATTGCCAGACTAATCTGCAAGGACATTTTTCTTCCTAAGTACAGTATGACCTGTATCCCAGTATAAAGGAGTTTCTTTATATCTTTACAATTATTGCAGATATTATTAGTAATTTGAACCTCATGGGCAATTTTGTTTTACACAAGATTTTATTTTCCTATAACCAGCTTCTTTCAGTTCATGTCACACATTCCTATACATTCTGTTCTGCTCAAGGCCATGCTTTATCCATATCTTAAATGGAAGTAAATACTAGTATTTAAATCATATTCACTTTTTTCTTGAAAGAAAAGAAAAAGTAATGTTTATAGAAATAAGACTTGATTTATAAAGTAATGAGCTTTTTCCATGGATCAAATTTCTTTTTTCCTTCGTGCTCGTTTTGCATATAAATAAGTATACACTTTTTATAGGATGCTTCCAGCATCTGTAACAAACCCCAATGATGTTGATAATGAGAATTTGCACTATTATTCCCACTGAGGATGCCAATGATATTAAAGGAGTAGAAACTCTTGGAGTATCCCCACTAGTGAGCGACCACATTTTCTAGGGTTGTTCAAGTATCAGTACACTTATGTAACAGTAATAAAGAAAGGTTTATATTATCTCAGCATTCACTTCAGCACATTATCTAGGATTTGTTCATTGCTACACTTAAATATCTATAGCCTAGCAAAATTAATTATGAATCTCATATATTTTTACTGTGGCATTATCTTAACAACTACATCCTTGTCCAAGAGTGATAAACTAAGCACTTTATATTACAAATTGGTACTGTCAGCTTCTTTTTCATTAATGCTTCAGATAGGATAGGAAGATTTAAGGAAAAGTTCCCAAATGATGGAGGGGACAAGAAGGAGGAGAAAAAAGAAGGGGTAGACTAGCAGCATTTTTAAAATCTTAACTGGAAGGCAATAGAAAGAGGTACAGAATATAATAATCCATTTCTTTCAACTAGTGTTATCCAGATTTTTCAGCATCTATTGATAGTATCATATCAACCTTGGGGGTTCCTTCTGGTTAAATAGGATATGTGGACAGTGAACTTATCTACTCTGTTCTCCATTCCTGATTGATAAATACAAGGCTCTATTGCTTGTTAATTTGGTTTCATCTGGAAATCATGTAGCACACAATATAAAAAGATAGATAGATAGATAGATAGATAGATAGATAGATAGATAGATAGATAGATAGATAGATAGATAATCTTCTTTTTGTCTGGAACTCTTATAAAATTAAATTATAGATTAACATTACTAAATACTAAATTTCAATAAGCTAATGTATCTCTGTTTTTTATGTCACTCTAATTAGACCCTGGAGGACAAATAGGAAATTAAGCAGAACATTACAAACATAGACTCCACACTGGTATCCACAGGATTTAAAGATTCTATGTTTTTCAAGATCTCTTAATTCCATAAACTTTTATTCACCCATTCATTGTATCTTGATTAGTCAGAATGGAAAAAGAAAACTTAATTATAAACAGTAACATGCAAGAAAAAAAACAGGTTCTTTTCTTCTGCGCATTGAAAAATGTCAAGTAACAAAGTCAAACCATAAAATACCATCAGACTGGAGATGTCAGGCCTTCAAAACCAAGAAAGACTGGTAGTGTTTCTTCCAAATAGATGTCTTTATTGTTCTACACCACTAGACAAAATCTTGCCAAACTAAAGCAGTTTGCTCTCTGCATAAGCCTATACTCAGAGAACTATTGTGAGGCTCTGTGTTCATCCATTTTCTCTTATCTGAATTGAGCTGTTTCTTACTCTTCTGGAGTCCACACCTTTCTTCCTAGGAATCCAGACCAGTACAATCCACCACAAAAAAAGTATTTTAAAATTTGTAGTAGAGACAGTTTTATCTAGAACTTAGCTATGGCAAGAAATTGAAAAACTCAGCTGACACCAATCATAATTTTGTAGGTCATCAACCTTAATAATAAACACTTAAACTATAGGAGTAGAAAGATCACAGCTATGACTTATGCAATATTCCTGAAGTTGGGTTTTTACAAAAGGTTAAAAATATACTTCTTCTTCTTCTTCTTGTGCCATATCCGTTATCGGACGTTGGCGATCATGTTGGCGATCCTGTTTTTATCAGCAGTGCTGCTGAGTTTTGTCCAAACCAATCCCTTAGATTTTAAAGCCACAATGTTCTTCTTCTGCCTGGACCTCATTTGCCTTCAATCTTTCCCTGGAGGATTAAATGGAGTATGCCGTATTTTTCTGGGTATCGCATCACATGTCCGAAATATTCTAATTTTCTTTTTTTAATTGTTTTGATGATTTCCCTTGGCTTTCCCAGGCGGCTTGTCACCTCATTTCTGATCTTGTCAACCCAGCTTATACATAACAGCCACCTGTAAATCCACATTTCAAATGCTTCTAGTCTCTTCAGGTGGCCTTCTGTCAGAGACCAACTCTCTACTCCATAGTGCAGGATAGAAAAAATATAGCATCTGACAAGCCTGATTTTCAGTCTTAGGCTTATGTCGTGACTGCAGAAGACCTTTTTCATTTTGAAGAATGCTGTTCGGGCTTTTTCTATCCTTGTCTTTACTTCAATGGTCATGTCCCAGCTTTCATGTAAATTGGAACCGAGGTGCGTGATCCTTTCAACTTTTTCTAGTGGTATTTCTTCTGAATTTGTTGGTGGTAAATTAACGGGTTGGTTAACCATGATCTTGGTTTTTAGGGTGTTAAGCTTCAAGCCGTATTTTTCAGATATTTCTGTGACTCTGTTGATGAGGAGCTGAAGGTCTTCATGCTTACTGGCAAGCAGAACTGTATCGTCAGCATATCTTAAGTTGTTGATCCAAACACCGTTTACTTTGATACTAGCATCAATGTTCTCCAGTGCCTCGTTGAAGATTGACTCAGAGTAGATATTGAACAACAATGGAGACAGAATACATCCCTGTCTGACCCCTCTTCTTATTTCTGCATCAGCTGAGTATTTTTGGCCTAGTCTCATATTTGCTACCTGATGCCAATACAGATTCTTTATTATTTGGATGTCTTTGTCATCTAGTCCCCCTTGTTTCAGGATTTCTAATAGTTTGCTGTGTCTTATTTTATCAAAAGCTTTTTCGAAATCAATGTAGCATATGTAAACACTGTGATTGACATCTTTACAATGCTGTACAAGAACCTGAATGCTGAACAGCGCATCTCGTGTACCAAGATTGTACAAGACAATATATTTTATTTATTTATTATGGCCTATGTATTTAATTAGGCTGACATAAGTGATTGTTATGCACAATACCTGAGATAATTTTGCATTTTGTTGTTTTTTTAATTCTTTTAGTTTTATGTAAAGGATTATTTATGATGAAAACTGATAAAAAATATTCTGTTAATATTTTTATGTGCACTTTTGTTGCTACTATTCTTACACTCAAGTTTTTCCAGCTATTATTGTTACATTACTTATATTTTCTCAAACCCCTTATTTAAATTCCTTATTTATTTTTTTAAAACTATATGTGGAATACTGAACTGGGATGAGATTTCTTTTAAGCTATTCTGGGAATACTTACTATTTATAGTGGATTCCAGTTCCCTTTTAAGAGATGTAATTAAAGAGTTAGTAGAAATGGTGTCTATTGTTTCTGCCTCCTGTATTAAAGATTCCATCACCTTTACACTCTAATGTCTAAAGCATCACAACAGCTTAACATTGTCAAGAGTTATTTTGGTCGTGATGGATATTAAATAAATAAATAAATCCTATCCTTCACAGTTTAGAAAATCTAAACTGCTAAGGCTTTAGAATTGCATGGACTGCTTATTGTTTTACCTTATTGTTTTAGTAGACTACTAAATGTGTAGACGACCAAGAATCTCATGAGATCAAGGTTATATATAGTCTTGTTTCTATGGCACATAATTCAAAAAGTTCATGGGAAGGTCAACAACAGAAAAGAGGTATTGTTCATAAATCATAAAGCTCTGTTTCTAAGGTGACTTCATTCACTTATTTCTAAACCATAGAAATAAAAGAGATAGTTTCATTTTACCAGTATTATAATGAGATTGCAACTTTAGATCCTAGATTCTTTTCAAAGAGTAAATACATGAAAAAATTACTCATAAATTTTATTTCTCTTGCAAAACAAGAGCAGCAAAGAATACGTAAAATTTGCAACATAAGATAATTATATGATTTAACTTTAGAAGTTTAACCTTAAACTATGAATCATCCTAGTCTCATATTTTATTGTTTCTAATTTCACTTTTGATTATCACAAAGTGTTTTATATTTCTCTAACGTACATGGTGTCTATGAATTAAGATCACATATGACATATCTAGTATCTCTTTATACTTAAATATCATTGGAACTTAAAAAAATCATATACACATAAATAATTTATGGTGCAATTTTCTCATGAAAAATATTCATTTATATCTGAAATTATGAATTGATACTATTAATTGAAGACAATGGAAAATAGAACATCACCCTTTTGTTTCACGAATAAAAGCCTATCTCAAAATTACACTTATGACATGTAATCTAAGCAAGTATGTTTGCCAAATAAAAACCTTGTGTATAATCCTGATAGTGAGGTAGTAGCATTCAAATTTACAACTGTGCATGCAAAGCTTCCTTGAAGATATTCTGGCTACTTGAACTGATGTATAGCCTGGGCAGGTTAGACATCACGACTATGACTTTACGTCTAACTCATAGTTACTGCTGTTTTTACATTCTGTGCTGTAGGAAATTGCAGTTTATGTATTGTGATTTTATTTACAAATATACCATCAAAAGAGAGTAATAAGCTTTCAACCTTTTCTATTTTTTTTCTAAATGATTTGGCAAATATTCATATTAAAACCAAATTTTAAAGTTGCTTTATAATGTGTACATCTAGGCTTCCTTGGGGTTCAGATAAATTGATTGATCAATATATCAATAAACAGAGTACAGAGCAAACTTTTTAAAAAAAATTAAACTGTACTAATGAACGGTCTTCATACAGATAAACAGCTCCTTGCACATATAATAAAATGTTTGAGCTTCTTATATTATGTGGCTTTGCAGTTAGTAATAAAAAGGAACCTATTGATCATTTTAAAAAATGAGAAAAGGGAAGATATTTACAAGATTTAAAAGAATGTTAACCTCTTTCAAATGCCTATTTAAATCAAAGAAATTAGTTTTTCTCTTCCCAACAGGGTGAACGCCTTCTATGTCTCAGCATTAAACTATCTGAAGCATCAGAAGTCTCCATTGTACTTGGTAATAACTCTTAATTCTCATCACCAGGAGAAAGAGAACAAGATGCTAAGGTCATCCAGCAACAAAGGTAATAAATCTCATAAAATTGGAACATGTCTGTACCAGTTTACTGAATAAGCCAACAAAACAGTTTATTATAGAACCCCATTTGGGGTTGAATTATGAGCACACAATTGATGACTATAAATGAAATATATTGCATGCAATTTATAAAAGGAAATTGAGAGTCAAGTCATGGTAACTTTTTACTACATAAAAAAATACCTGTGTAATATAAAAAGCAAAAAGTTGATAAGGAATATAATGGTGATATTAATACAATTGTATTTATTTCATGTATATTTCTTTAGAAAGTGAGAATAACGTATATTTTACATGAAATTCAATATGTTTCCATATTGGGAATCTAAATTGATTCCAAATATACAATATTTTTGAGCTTAGCAGGTACACAAGATTCCAAAGAACCTTAAGTATTCACATTAGTCTTGCTCAAGACATGAAGAACATATTTCTAATGAATAAAATATTGATGCATATTTAATGAAGATAGTAGGCTTTTACTGTATGTTCATTATTGTCACATCCTAGAATGGAACTATTTAGTGTTTACTTCTAAACAGCTTATCATTTTAGTTCATTCTTGCATTCTGTCCTCTTGATAATGGAACCTGAGGTAGAACAATCTGGGAACTACATTCTGAATTGTAATTAGTCCGTTGTTTAATTTTGATTATATAGATTCTAGAGAAGGTAGAAATAAGGGAAGAACCTATAAGTTGTATTCAGAAAAACTCTGGTCTATAGATTCATAACTGATCAGAAAACTTTCATGCAATCTTTGGTGGTATTGTTTACAGCTCTGTACCATTTTCCAGGCTTTAGAGCAGAACTTGGCCTCAGTTAAACAAATTCCTTAGCCTATACTTTTTGGTCATAAATACAGAAAACGTGTGCTGGACACAAAAGAGTAAACAAAAACATTACCTTTCTGGTGTTCCGGTGCCCTCAATCTGAATCACTAGTCTGATGAAGCAAAATTTTAGATTTTTAGAATGTGCAGCATTCAGTCCAACTCAACTGATTCAAATGTCTGAGGTGAAGTGAACATAAAGTGTGAGGCTGTGAATAGTCCTGGTATTTCCTCCCTGCATCAGTTAAACAGGGAGGATATCATTTACCTGCTGAAAGTGATTTGTGAGGAAATCAATAGTCCAAAGCAACCAAATGAAAAAGAACTGGCATCCAGCATCCTCTATCATCCAAAGCCACCATAGATACAACTATTCTGGACAACTTTAGATTAGTTTCCAGCCTTCCATTTTTAGGAAACGTTGTAAGAGAAAATGGCTGTATTACAAATTCAGAGGACCCCTGAAGAGGCAGATAATTATCTGAACTCTTGGCAACTGGGTCTCAGGACAGATTCATCCTGGAAACAGGATTGCTTGCATTTATTTATGACTTCTGAAGAGAACAGAATTAGGGGAGTGCAATTGTTAACCTCTCAGTAGCTTTCAATCTCATTCACCATGTTATTCTGCTGAAACTGGTGGGGATTCCAGTAGAACTGGATGGGGGATGAGAGGTACCTGGAAATTTCTACTTTGTGGAGTATCTCAGTGCTCCCAACTTTCCCCACTTTTCTTTAATGTCTACATGAAAATACTAGAAGTGCTCATCTGCCAGCATTAGATCAATTATCCTAGGACACCCAGTTATATACCTTTCCTGTGCTCTAAACAGGGATATAGCAGAAGTGCTGACCAAGTGCCTGATGCTGTTAGGGTCTGGTTATGTAGGAACAGAGTTAGACAATTCTCAGATGGAGAGTTTATGGGCCAAATGATTCCAGGATGCCATTACCATTATTAGGATACCCTGAAACGGATTTACTACCCCATTGCCTTAAAGGTCATGCTCAGTTGATTCTACTACAAGAATTACTTCGACTGTCAGTTGGTTGTGATCTTTAAGGCAGTATACAGTTCCAGACTTGGTTATCTGTGAAACTCCCTTATTCTGTATTTATCAGCCTGTCCATTCAGATCAAAGAGGATCATGACCATCCAGGTCTTGTTAATCTGAAAATGTTATCTGATAGGACCTCAGAGCACTGACCCCATGCTTTGGAATGTATTATGGAGATCTGGCACACCAGCTGTTTCCTGGATTTCAGGAAAGCAGTTCACCTAATTACTCTATTTAAATCAATAGGAAGGCATATTGTGATTTTGGGGGTGAACTGACAGATATGTAAGCTTTTTTCCATTTTTAGGTGAATATATTTATTATTACTGGGTTTTGTTGATTTTATGATGCTATTTATTAGCTGCTCAGAGCCTTCAACAATATCGTTCAACATCATCACCACCATCACTATCACTATCACCATCATCATCACCATCATATTCTATGATATATTTGAACCATCCTGCCATTTGCCATCTAATGGCCCTTTCAACAACAGTCCAGGCAGCCTTGCCTTGAGAATATGCGCCTTGCTCCTTATTGAAACATTAGTTGCCTTGTCTGCCAAAATAAAATGACACTTAGATAATCACATCCCTTAGGCAGAAAGATATTTGGTGTCCTTCCTTCTCCTGGTCTAAACATCACAATGATTGGAAATAGCATGAGATTGCAAAAGCTGGAAGTACTCCCAGATCATGCTGTCTTGGGACCTAACACATGGCCTCCTTAATTGAAGTATGGATTGGAGGTTATGCTTCTGTGACAGGTGCTTAAATACAGGGGTAACAGCTCCTCATCTGCTAACCTTCAATCTCATAAAATGGTGGAGACTTGGCTCCCAGCTTGAAGTTTTAACATACCACTGGTCTGACACTTGGTGCTTTCTTGCTCTTACTTAGTATTTTCATTCAGAAGATTATGCTGTTTATTATTCAAGATACATAAAACAAAAAAAACAAAAAAACCAGCACTACTTTCATAGTCAGGAAGGATATACCAAAGACAGTACTTTGGTACAATGGAGTTAATGATCACACATTGAAAAACAAGACTTCTGAAAGATCGGAAAGAAATTTCAACCTCAAATTGATATGCAAAAGGATGCCGGGTAGACAGTAACTAATTTAAAGATGGAAGTATATTGAAATTATGTAGAGGTGTCAAAATCCAAGATAACTTAGATGATACTCTACATTTACAAAAAAAAGTCAGTTGACATTAGACAAGAACTCCAGTCATTACCACATTGGAAGTCTACAGAAAAATGTCTCTTCAGAAATATACCAAGGAACAGAGAAATAATCTGGAAAGATTCTAACCAAACTATGCAGGCAAATCCCAAGAATCATACAGTGGCCAGCAAATCTGTAGTTCAAGGTCAGTCTACATTTTAACACCAAATATGGGAGTGTTTACAGAATGTGTAAGCCATCATATAATATTCTTAAATTCACGTTAGCAAAATA
This sequence comes from Protobothrops mucrosquamatus, assembly GCF_001527695.2. Classification (NCBI taxonomy): domain Eukaryota; kingdom Metazoa; phylum Chordata; class Lepidosauria; order Squamata; family Viperidae; genus Protobothrops; species Protobothrops mucrosquamatus. The sequence continues at coordinate 546,611 of NW_015386464.1, forward strand.
ATTCTTAGGATCATTAGAACATTACAGAGAAAGGGAAATGCCAGATGCCAGGCTGAGGAATAAAAAATGTTGATGTTCACTGGATAATTGAAAAATCAAAGAATACCCACAGGAAGTTAATGATTATAGAAATACAATCTTTGACCATAGAAGTGTCTTAGTTTGGGTCAATACTATCAAACTGTCATATGTACTTTGGAAATTGGGAATTCCAGAACATTTCCCCAGAGATAAGGACTGTACCCCCTATCCTAGGGTTCTGGAAAGCTCTTAAAACCTGGCTCTGGTCCCAGACCCAGTGCTGATGTATTAATCATTGTATTTCTGGGTCCCTTGTTTTATTTTTATTTTAACATTTTAATTAAAGTTTTACAAAATACATAAAGCTAAAATTAACAAATTAAGCAGTAAAGAAAGAAAAGCAAAAGTGCAGAAAAAATAAAAAACAATAAAAAACAAAGCTTCCCTTTTCCTTTGCAGCAAGGACATTTACAACCTTCTCTTTACTCTATGATTAGTAAAAAAAAGCTTAACTTTTTTCATTATCCAATTTTCTTTCTCATCAAAATCACAAATTATGAGTGCTTTTTTTCCTTTTCATGCAAAAACAATCTATAAGGTTTTTTTATTTGTGTTGTTGATAAGATTGTTTTAGTTTGGGTTGTCTATGTGGTTTTATGTGTTGTTTTAATGGATTTTGGTATGCTGCTCAGAGTCTATTGGAGTTAGAGCTAAATTAAATTTGAATAAATATATAATAAATAAATATCTCATTGTCCTCATGCAAAGCCTATACATAGGTCAAAAAGCCACAGTATGGAATAGAACATGATGAAACAGACTGGCTTCATTCATTCATTCATTCATTCATTCATAAAACTAACTTATATGTTGAATATATGTTAAAGGAGAACAGATAAAAAAAAAGATGGATGTGGCATAAACTTGCAAATCACCCTGTACTGTACTAATAATACTTTCAGCTAAGTGAAAAAGCAAATGATCTGTTTACACAAGTAATGGAAGTAAAGCAGCAAAATGAAAAAAACTGGGATAAGATTACATATACAGAAGACCATACTAATGACAACATCTATAATAACTAGTCTTAAAATGCCAATGAATTCATCAAAGTGGAGGATATATGCTGCCTTTTAGAATTAACAAGCAGTCACGAAATATGCCGCAGACTAGCATTTGATAGGGTAGCAATGAAAGAAAGCCTTGGAAAAGATATTACAAGGTGTTGTAATACGTCTGCACCCAGAACTGGAACTGTTAGTAAGTGTGATGCACAGTGGTGCAAATTTGGGAACCATTAGGGTTGTCATGAAAAATTACTGAGGCAATAAGGGTGATGTGAATTGAGAGAATTTGGGAACCACTCACCTAAAGCATTTGTTGAATATTTTAACCAACTATAGCAATAGATACTGTTTTAATGTTGGATTGATTTGCAATGGATTCTTTAATATACGTATACTTTAAGTTCTTAAGAGTTGCACAAGCAGGCAATATATAAGTATTCGTAACAAAAATAAACAAATAAGATTCATAATAAACAAGTAAGATTTAACAATAAAGGTAAAATCAGTAACAATAGAACTCCAAGACCAAAGAAACAAAATGAATGAAAGATTAGAAAATATAAGGCCACATGTAGAATGTTAACCATAAAGGCACAGTAATATTCATAATATATTTGCTAGCTATAGCTTTTGCTCTACAAAATATTGGACAGGAAGGAATGACTTCTATAAATAAGTACATAAAAATAATTACAACTTTTTAATTTTGTTAGCCGCTCCACCATCATGTGTCAAACTGATTTAGATATTCAGTCTAAATATTTATTTTACAATAGTAGAGCCTTCAGCTAATATTGTATTGTTTAATGGATTTCTGAATTGAACTTGGCCAGAAGTTGAATGCTGAAGAATGCTGTTTTTTTTTTTTAAAAAAGAAGTATGATAGGAAATACTCAAATAAAGCTCATCAATCCTAGAGCACAAAGTTAACCAACTGAAAGAGAATCTGGCGTATAATAAAACAATATTCTGCGACATAGATTTAACTGCATTTGAACAAAAGTATTCTCCTAAAACTCCAGTAAAATTAACTAAAATATAAATAAAATGAGGGATAGGTATATTTTTCTGTGTCAATTCATTAATGAACAATGCTATTTTCTAGGCTTGATGGGGGGGGGAGATACAAATACATTGAAATTAATTAGATCTTAAAAATATAGTTTATTAAATTGTTGTGCTTGAGGTTAAACATTACAACCATCTTCTGCAAACCCAGAACATTTTTTCATCTGACGGCTTTCTACAAAGCCCAAAGCATTTGGCTAATTCCCCGAACAGCCTGTAGTTAAAGCCAATTTAATGCCCTGAACTTTGTTCATCTTTTCTTTTAGCTTTCCTAAGCTTCAGTTCTCTAACTAAGGAATAGATAAGAGTGGGGGATGACAGAGTAGAAAGATTTGCATTTTTTGTCCCTTTCGCTTTGTCCAAGAAGCTGTTTTTTAACTGGGGGAGGGCTGGGAGGCTACACAACGCAGTCGGAAATATTTTCCCAAGCAACGCAAGCAGCAGATTGCAAGCCCAGCACAAAGACGAATATAGGCGCTCTCCTTCTCTGTAGCCGAGAAGAGGGGAGGGGAGAAGGTGGAGTTTTTAAGGGTCGCTTTTCTTCTTGTTTTCCGCCCTGTCCTTTCCTCCCAGCCAGTAACGAGCGTCTGCGCCTTTGAAGTCCAGCGCCGCAAAGCACGGCTACCCGCGAGCAATAAATAAAAGTTAAGGGCCACACAGAGGACGACTAGGCAGCGTCTTTGATTGGGGCCGCTTCCCCGCTCTTCCTCCCTCAGAGTCCGCCGCTGCCTCCCCTTGGAGAGATGGCGTGCATGGACAGATGTCGGTGCTGCACGGACTCCCGGGGGCAGACCAGCATTCTCTACAACATTCTGAAGAGCGAGGAACAGCAGCAACAGCAGCAGCAGCAGCAGCACGAGGCGACCAGCCGTCACCAGCCCGCGCTTCAGCCGGGCCAGGGGCCCTACGCGCCGGCGCCCGGCTGCTCGTGCGGCACGCAGAGGCGCGTGGCCCTCAAGAACCCGCAGGTCGCGTGCAAGGCGGCTTCGGCCGTGTTGGTGAAGACGCTGCGCTTCGTCAAGAACGTGCCCTGCTTTCAGGAGTTGCCTCTGGACGAGCAGCTGGTGCTGGTGCGCAGCTGCTGGGCTCCGCTGCTCGTGCTGGGGCTGGCCCAGGATCGAGTGCACTTCGAGACGGTGGAGACCACGGAGCCCAGCATGCTCCACAGGATACTGACCAACAAGCGCTGCGATGAAGATCAGCGGCGGCGGCGGCAGCTCCAGTTGCTCCGCGAGACGCAGGGGGAGTCGGAGCAGAGCTGTGGCAATGGGAACGGAAGTGGCGGCGGCAACGCCAAGCTACCGTCGGCGGCAGAGATCCAAAGCATCAAAGGTTTTCTGGCCAAATGTTGGAGTTTGGACATAAGCACCAAGGAGTATGCCTACCTCAAGGGGACGGTTCTCTTCAATCCGGGTAAGCCAGCCATTTTTGGTATTTCCTTGGGACAGGCCTAGAAGTTAGGGGACCCCTATATGTGGGGACCTTTAACTCCCATCGGGGACCCTAACTCATCTGGGAGATATCTGGTAACGGAAAGGGCCTGTCCTTCTGATAGTATTCCTCGGTTGCTTGGGAGGAAGTTCGACTGGTCTGGTTTTGCCCATACTTGCAAAAGCATCTTTAAAAAAAACATTCAATAACTGGATTTAAGGATTTAAGTTGGACTAGCAGGTGTCGGAATATAGCAGTTGAGGGTTAGATTGCTGGCGTCCATATTCTGTATTTTTAAAATGTTACTAAGCTAAATGCCTAATAATAATAATAATAATAATAAGTAGTAGTAGTAGTCATTCTGCTTCTTGGATTCATAGCAGGTGATCGAGAGCTCATAGTGAGAATTAGACTTTTGTGAATTGAAATGTTAGAAAAAACAGTCTTCTGGTAATACTTGGTGTGGAAGCAAATATCAGCTCACAAGGGTTGCATGCAGACAACAGGAAGTAAAACTACTTGGTTCACATCATTTTGAAACTATAATTAGTATATTGCTAACTATAAACGTGGTAGGTTTGGATTTTGAAAAAAAAAATCCTATGTGCAATTTGTTTTGTATCTATAGCAGGGAAAACAAAAATGACGAATTTACCTCAAAAGCATGTGATAAAACTAGTGGTAGCTTTGCTTCAGCATATCTCATTTAAGGATTTAATAAAAAATAAAGGTTTTGATTAATTCATTAATAACATTTTTTAAATATGTGGTGTGGAAGGATATGATTTAAACTTTATTAAATTACATAGTGTGGAATGAAATACTGAGTACATTAAGCATAAAAACATTAGGGACTGAATAATTTAATCTGAAAAAAATATTAGCAATAATCTTAAAACATCCAAGCTTGTTGAGATGCCAGTCATTTATTATTAAAACAGTGTAAATAATGCTGCTCTTAAAGAACAGTGATGAGAAAAACAACTCATATCAAGTTTCTGTGTTATTTATCAGGTATGAGTTTAAACTAGTATTTTAGCATTTTCTAAGTATTTCAATAGTCAGAATCTAGCAGTGCTGTCTTCTGTTCTAAAATATAACTATTCTAAACTATTCTAAAATGGTATAAATGTAATATATACTTTGCAGCAAGTGCTAGGTGTCAAAATTAAGGGAGGGATCCTATCATGCAAGACTGCTAAGTATTGAGGCGAGGTGCAGATGTAAACACCTTGGTTTAATTTAGAACCTCCTTTTGCTGCAGAAATACCTTTACCAGCAGTCCATATTTTTTAACTTAGATTGTATTGGATATATATATATATTGCAATGACCATTTTCATTCATAAGAATCAACTTTAGTGAAACGCTTTATTAAACATGGATATCAGTTTGTGTGAAGAGATATTTTTGCAGAAATGTTACTTTCATACCAGTTTATTATTTCTTTAGAGGAGAGTAGATTGAAATACCTTCCATGTAACAGTTTTTATATTACTCTGTCGATATGATAACTCTTTGGGACTATTTCTTTCAATATATAACGTTAGTCAGAAATTTGATGTAGTATGATACTTTATTAATAGCAAAATGATCCAATATAAATTGTTTATATTACAAGTGAAAGAGAGAATGTTATGTTTATGTTCTGTTCTTCTCCCCCTCTGTCTCCTTTTAGAGTTGCCAGGGCTGCACTGTGTGCAGTACATCCAAGGACTGCAGCAAGAAGCACAACAAGCCCTAAATGAACATGTCAGACTGATTCACAGAGAAGACCAGGACAGATTTGCCAAACTGAATGTGGCTCTTTCCATGCTTGGATCAATTAATGCCAGTGTTATTGCAGAACTTTTTTTCAGGCCCATCATTGGAACAGTAAATATGGATGATATGTTGTTGGAGATGCTTTGTGCAAAATTATGAAACCATATATGAATGAGGCATGACACTTCAGCGTGAAAAATCTGACAACAAAATAGTGTAAAGTATTGTAAAATAAACTAACTTATTGTTTTTAAAGTGGCAATATTTTTGTATTCAGCAATGGAATGTTCTTTGAGTCCACTCTGTTTTATTAATTAGAAGTATCTTAAAGCATTTCATCAGCAATCTAAGTTCTCTTGCAAAATAAAATAATTCTACACATACATAGAAAGGAGTTTGCAGGTTTCAGTGACTTCTTTGTAGGACAAGAGTGTATAGGACTGCAAATTTTTTCTTTGTTTTCAAAGAAGTAAAAATATTATGTAATTCATAAAATTAAAACCTAGACTGATCTGTGTAGTATGTATACAAAATATAAAGTGTTCAATCAAATGCTATACAATTTTATATTTTAAGCACCTGTTTAATCAAGGAGAATGTAATATTTTGTCTTACATCTCATACCTTGTTTGCCCATTAATTTAGATTGAGCAAATTCAAGACAAGCTTTAGAACGTACTTCATTATATCTAGAGAACAACAGTATAGAAGGGCTGGAGTGAATTTCTAGATAGACAAAGGATTACATGCACATACACATATAAACTTTTGGTTCTACAACATCAGTTCTAAGCGATTCAATAAGATACATTTGAATTTGAAACAATCACAGTCCTGTAAAATAATCAGAATTGTCAGTAATAGCAAACAATTCACTTTATAAAATCTTGGGTAAAATAGAATACGTGGATTCAAAGTTGATTCAGAGCAAATCTGATTACTAATATTCTTGTAACACATTATGTTAACCTAAATATTCTATCTCTTTTTAGAGGGATTAGGATGGCAACCTGATACAAATCTCTAATTTTCTCATAAAAACAGTTTTTTTTTCTTTCTCTTTCCAAAAACTTTTCCTTTATTTTTGGAACTATTACATATTTCATATGGCTGACTACTTTTACCTGGAATTAAAAAAAACACCTTGGATGTTAAAGCCCAAAACCAGTACACATTTTCTTAACTTTCAAATTCCATTTGCTACTTTGCAGAAATAAATTAGTATTAAGTTACAGTTGGGAATGAATAAATGAATAGGGAATAAAGAATGCTTCAGCAACCATTGGTGTTCTGCTCAAGTATGATCTATTCTTGTGAAAGTCTAGAGACACAATTAAGATTTGGCAATTGTGCATCCTTAATTCTTGGCCTTATTAAAAGTTTAATAAGATAATGCTAGATAATATATTCAATATTGTTAATATTCACATAAAATTGTTAACCCCCTAGCATACAGAAACTTTTTAATGCACTCTTAAAATATTTCACAGGGGAAAAAAAACAATCTGGGAAAAAATCATGTATAAGTAATTATAGATTGGATTGCATTGCTATAATATAAAATTGTAAATTAAGAAATTGATTTCAAATTAAGTAAAGAACATTAAAGCATTTAGAATTTGCATAGTTGGGATTCGCTCTAAAAATGTTAAATACGAATAGTAACCTGTGTGAATAAAAAATTGGATTTGCCCCATTAAAATTTAAATTATCCCTGTAAGAAGACAAGGTTCCCTCAAAATGAAAACATAATTATTTTTATTCTGCACAATATTTATTGTGCATTATTATACATAAAAATAACTCTTAACTATAATTCTATGGAATCAGTTCTTACTTTTGCTGATACATTTCCTCATTTCCACTTAAAATAGTAGTTTTAACATTTTCATGTATATAATGTATCATATCACTGGTGGAATGTGACATTACATATTGAGTAGAATATACCGGATTTTGTTCTCTAAATTCAGCTTGATTGCTGCCTGATAATGGATCCCACTTATGTACTGTTTGCTGACTTTCATACTCCAATCCCAAACGATGATGGGCATAGAGAAAGTCCTGGGTTCATGATAATGGATCAGAAATATCTAGTATTTAACATATTCCTGAAAATTAAGATGAGAAGCACAGGACACAAGTTGCAGTTCTATCAACATCAAATGCAAAGATGCACAGTGGTAATTTCAATTTATCATTTTGCTTTTTGAATCCAAAAAAGTGAATAGGAAGTTATAAGAACATAATTTGCTTTCTGATCACTCGGCCAGTGGCTGAGTGATCATGGTTTAGGGGAAATGGTTGTTGAGCCCCTGTCATGGTCAGATCACTCCTTCGGCTGGCCTTTCCTACCGCTACGCCCCACCGCGGGGAGGCAGAACCAGAAGTGACAAAATGGTTCCGCCCCAGGCGCCTGATGGACCCTGAGAGGTTCCAGATGGAGCTTGGGCCAATACCTGAGACCTTGACCCACGGCTCGACTGAGGACCTGGTGGCCGCCTGGAATGGTGTGGCCGCGGGGGCCCTGGACCGGGTCGTGCCTTTGCGGCCCCTCACCCGATGCCGGTCTACCTTGGCTCCTTGGTTTTCCGAGGAGCTGAGGGTGATGAAGCGTCGGAAGAGATGCCTAGAGAGTAATTGGAGGGCCACCCGCTCCGAATCCGATCGGAAATTGGTAAAGTCCCATTTAAGGACTTACCTAGTAGCGATA
>NW_015386464.1:555651-575903 GCF_001527695.2 Protobothrops mucrosquamatus
CAGAATGTGGCTGCGCGGGGGATTTTGGGGGCCTCTAGATGCTCCCATGTAACACCTCTCCTGCGCGAGCTGCACTGGCTGCCGGTGGCCTTCCGGGTGCGCTTCAAGGTGTTAGTAACAACTTTTAAAGCGCTCCATGGCAATGGACCTAGGTATTTGCAAGACCGCCTCCTACCAAACACCTCCCTTCGACCAGTCCTCTCCCACAGAGAGGGCCTCCTTAGAGTGCCATCGGCCAGACAATGCCGGCTGGCGACCCCCAGGGGGAGAGCCTTCTCTGTGGCAGCTCCTGCCCTCTGGAATGACCTACCCCCGACCTACGTATAGTTGCGGACCTGTGCCTTTTTCGCCGAGCCCTGAAGGCCCATCTATTCCGTGCGGCCGGCCTGGCATAGTTTGATTATGTTTTAGTGGGGGTTTTGTATGGGGTGTTTTTAGAACAGGCCTGTTATTTAATTTGATTTTAGCACAGAAACTATTTATTTATTATTGTGGTTTTTAGTATCGCCTGTTCACCGCCCTGAGTCCCGTAAGGGAGATAGGGCGGTATATAAATTTAATAAATAAATAAATAAATAAATAAAAAATGGTATACAACTGTTGAGTTGGTACTCAACTATTTTGAAACATCAAATTTGGTATTCAACGCATTTTGATGTGAAAACGTTGTCCTGGTACTCATCATTTGGTACTCAATGCATAAGCTGAAACCTGTTGCTGTCGGCTGCCTTGTGACTCACTACATTATTCCTAATAGGAAAAATTATTTGGTACTTTTCGTACTCATTGCACCTCCCAGAACCAATTAAGAATGAGCACTGAGGTAGCAATATATATTAAATTGTTCAACTTTGTTGATTTTTTTTCTTTTTAAAGGGTAAAATCCAGTTGATATTCATGAAGTTTAGTATTATAAACAATAACAACAAATCTAAAAGAAATGTCCTTACATTCTATGTACTATGAACAATAATGAAAATCAATTTAATGACTATTTTAATTATAGACTACAATAACAGCAGACAACAAATAAAAGCAACAAAATATCCAACAAGCAAATTTAAAAGACAGTCCACCAGGAGAAGGGCGGGGTATAAATGTAATAAATAAAACATGCCATTTAAACATCCAGTTTTATAAGTACTTAAACTGACTATGGTTATAATCAGCACAATTTAATGACAGTTTGGTCCACCTAGAAATAATTTCACTAACTAAAATAATTCCAGGTATGCATACTTAGGTTGCACTTTTCACCCCTAGTTTCAAATTATTGGTGAATGTACCATAATAGAAAATTAGTTCATATTATTATACAGAGCTGTATTGTTAAGTTTGAAAAAGGTATTCTGCCATATAATAATTAACTTATCAATTTATAATTGAAATTCTTGTTACATGAAACAGCTTCTCCACTAAATGTTTTCCCCTCTCCTATCTGTTTAATCCTTTTTGCATCTTCTCCCACATTTTAATTTCTTTTTGCTTTTTACTTTTCTTGCCTAGTTTATCTCATTTTTCCCCTAAATGATCTAAAACAGGGCTTTTCAACCGGTGGTACGCGGTGTCGCCTCCTCCCCCCACGGCATCGCCTCCCTCCCCCCGCGGCGTCACCTTCCTCCCCCCTGCTCCTTCCCAGCTCACTTGTTTGTGGAAAACATGCTGCTTGGCGGCAGCCTCCACGAACCCTATCGAATGTGCCCTGCAGGGGGCGCGTGAAGAGCGCAGGCACAGAGCAGCCTCCCCAGGGACTCATTGTGCAGCAACCGGATTGACTTCTTGTGCACACAGGTCAGCGGGATCCGTATCGCCCTTCCCCTCCCTCTTCTTACTTCACCATAAGCGCTAGCCTGATAGGAGACAGGCTCTTGCCCAGCTCATTGCTCGCGTTTTGCTGGAAAACATGCCCCTTGCTAATTTAGCAGAAGCGCGAATCAGCTGTAGCCCGGCAGGAGCCCAGGATCAGGGCGCACAGCTACAGTTGATCCGTGCTTCTTCAGAGCAGCCCAGAAGTGCAGATCAGCTGTAGCTGCTCTCCTGGGCTCCTGCCCAGCTCAGTGCTCGCGCTTTGCTGGAAAACATGCCCCTTCCTAATTTAGCAGAAGCGCAAATCAGCTGTAGCCTGGCGCTGATCCTGGTGCTTCTGCTAACTTAGCAAGTGGCATGTTTTCCGGTGAAACGTGAGCAAGTGAGCTGGGCAGAGGTCTCCTCTGCCTGTGCACAGGCAGGTTTGGCATGTCGCCATGGCCACCGGCAGCACAGCCACCAGCCACGCTGGCAGCCTGTCCCCCTCCCCTTGTCCCTTCCTGGGCACAGAGGGGGGGAGGAAGGAAGGGACAAAGAGGGAGGGAAGGAAGGGCCAATGAGAGAGGGAAGGAAGGAACAATGGAAGGGAGGGAGGGAAGGAAGGGACAAAGGGAAGGAAGGAAGGAAGGAAGGAAGGAAGGAAGGAAGGAAGGAAGGAAGGAAGGAAGGAAGGAAGGGACAAGGGGAGAGGGAGGGAAGGAGGAAGAGACTAAGGGAGGGGAAGGAAATGAAGGAAAGAAGGAAGGAAGGGACAATGGGAGAGAGGGAAAGAAGGAGGAAGGGACAAAGGGAGGTGAAGGAAAGGAAGGAAAGAAGGAAGGAAGGGACAATGGGAAAGAGGGAGGGAAGGAGGAAGAGACTAAGGGAGGTGAAGGAAAGGAAGGAAAGAAGGAAGGAAGGGAGGGACAATGGGAGGGAGAGAAGGAAGAAGGGACAAAGGGAGATGAAGGAAAGGCAGGAAAGAAGGAAGGGACAATGGGAGAGAGGGAGGGAAGGAGGAAGAGACTAAGAGGAAGGAAAGGAAGGAAAGAAGGAAGGAAAGGACAATGGGAGAGGGAGGGAAGGAGGAAGAGACTAAGGGAGGTGAAGGAAAGGAAGGAAGGGACAATGGGAGAGAAGGGAGGGAAGGCAGGCAGGCACCCACCCCAGTCCCATCCCAGAGAGCCACGGACTCCCCCCCATAGGCACCCTGCAACCTGAGTGATCAGCTGGCCACGCCCCCAGCCATTGATCACATGATCCTGGGACACTGTGAACATCATAAGTATGAATCAGTTGCCAACCATCCGAATGTAAATCACATGATCCTGGGGATGCTGCAATAGTCATAAGCATGAAAAATGATCATAATTCACTTTTTCAGTGCCGTTGTAACTTCAAACAGTCACTAAGCGAATTGTTGTAAGTCGAGGACTAACTACTTTCTCATTTTTTCCTCTTTTTTTTTGTCAAGTTTTTGATACCTTGCTAGGCGAGTGGTGGTACTCGGATATGGCCTTATCTGAAAAGTGATACAATGGGTGAAAAGGTTGAAAAAGCCCTGATCTAAAACAGGCATGTCAAACTCGCGACGTCACATGACATTGCGTGACGTATCACGACTTTTCCCCCATTGCCGGCAATGGGGTGGGCACGGTTTCAGTATGATGCATCTGGCCCACGGGCCAGCAGTTTGACATGCCTGATCTAAAATGTAGAATTTAAACCCTGAACATCACATCTTGAAAGCACTGCTTTTCTGGTTATTAAGTAGCAAGGATAAGCAAAACAGTGGAGGTATTGCTCTGTTTTCTTTGGTGCTCTGAATAGTAGTATTTCAGATCAAAGAGGAATATAGGCATGTTAGCTACTTGATGAAACTTCCATTTCAAAAAACTGAATGGGCCAAGCCTGCCTTCTGGTTATGTTTGAATTGTTTATTACAACTTATTGCAACTTATTACTTTCCATCTGTCTCCATCTATTCTGATTTTTATCATCGTCAGTCAGTATGACCAATGGAATCAGTGAAAAATGGGCCTATTACATGATAATTGTTATTTAATGAAAATATTGTTTATGTACACACAAGAACAATCAGGAAAAGAAACGAATATAAACTGAAAATGGCAAATCGTATAACCCCTTGATAGGATAATTCATTTATAATTTTATAACATTGTCAAATCAAAAAGGCTGAGGGCAATGAAAGTTTATTGTTGCCACTATAGACCTGTTACTGCAATATGAAGAAAAAAAATGAATAGAAGAATTATGCATTTCAAACTAAAATTAGGAGCTATCACAGTACAACAAGGGTATTAGAGAACCAATGCTGCTGACGCTGAGCATGTGTTTGTATTCTGAACAAATTTTTAATGTAAATAGTCTGAAAAACTCACTGTAGGATTATCTTAGCTAAAAATAATAAAGCAACTATATTAGTAGCTACACTTTTTATTAGAAAGTAGCTGCTCTTTGTTTTGTGCCAATAATGTTTTCCAGAGCTGGATTTGCTCCATCCTTAATTATGTTTTTATGGTTAATGCATAAAACTAGAACCATAGAACTATATCTGGCATTGCATTTTAATTAAGAAATTTTAAGTTTAAAAAATAGAAACCTTGTTTTAAAAAATAATTATGCATTCTGTTCTTTAAACTAATTCCAGAAGTTGTCTAATAATCGCTATAGCTATTATTAAATGATGAAGATAATTCTATGTGTCCTGGTCAAGTATCAACATCTAAGGAAGCTTGTTATATTTAATGCTTTATTACCATAACTTTTGAGTTATTAAATAACTTTTGAATAGTATATTGATAAAAGACAGGATAAATGACATTTTTTTCTGTGTATTGGAGAATAAGAATGCTTCATCTAGTGGCTATTTTAGATATTGCAGTTAATGCAAACATGTACTGTATTCTGATAATACAGTAGTATGTTTTCTATTCCATCTAATGAAATAGGTGAGTAATACTGATGTATTGGTGAAAACTATTTGTTGAATTACACCACATCTTTTCATGCTATTATGAAGAAAGAAAAAAGAAGAGAGGGAGGGAGGGAGGAAGGAAGGAAGCAAAGATTTTCCTGCAGTGAAATAATGTTAAAAATCAAGTATGTTAACTTCCACATTTTATCAGAATACTCAGAGGTAGGCACTATACAATGTATGTTATAAACTAGTTATACTGGAAGGCATGAGCAGGCACCTTAAAATATTTTTGTCCTAATAGAATTATGTAATGTGAATGAAAATGTAAACAACCAGAACTGTGAAATCTCAAAATTAATGGCAGTAGTATTGGGAGGAAAGAAGTGCACAAATCAATCTGTCCTCGTTTTGGCCATTCTGTTCCTCTGGATGAGGATTTTCTAGATATAGTGCTAACTTAGAAATTCAGTAGATTTGGCACCACTTTTCTCCAGGAGAAGAGAAAGTAGAGAAAACCAAGATTTTCGCCTGAACATGATTCTTTCTTAGAGGTACATTTAATTAAAAAGCCAGCTAGGAAGGCTTTGCCTAGGATTCCTTTCTTGGAGGATTAATAGAAATATATAAAAATGAAAGGCTGCAGATATTGGCAAATGATTATATAGCACTTTTCATACATTCTTTGGTCACTTGTAAATAAGTGCATCATATTCTATGAACAGGTATTCAAAACATTATCCAACATATATAACAATTTATTGTGTTTTGAATTTTTTTACCAAATTTTGTTTTTTAGTTTATAACATAAAATACAAAAATGGAAAAGAAAATACAGATAGTCCTTGACTTACAATAGTTCATTTTGTGACTGTTCAAAGTTACAATGGCACTGAAAAAAAGTGACGTATGACCGTTTTTCACACTTATTACCACTGCAGCATCTCCATGGTCATGTGATCAAAATTTAGAAGCTTGGCAACTGACCCATATTTATGACGGCTGCAGTGTCCCGAGGTCATGTGATCGCCTTTTGCGACCTTCTGACAAGCAAAGTCAATGGGGAAGCCAGATTCACTTAACAACTATATTACTAACTTAACAGCTGCTATGATTCACTTAACAACTGTGGGAAGAAAGGTTATAAAATGTGGCAAAACTCACTTAACAAATGTTTCACTTAGCAACATAAATTTTGGGCTCAATTGTCTTAAGTCGAGGACTACCTGTAGTAGAAAAATAAGGGAGAGGAAAGGGAAAGGAGAAGTATGGGGCAAAGGGAAAAAAGAAAGAAAGGGCATTGACCTCCGACTCCCTTTGGTGTAGTAGAATAAGATAATAGCCTCAAACCTCAACTTTTTACTTTTACATAATAATATAAACTAGTCATTTCTATAACAGCAAATCTATTTATCGGTAAAACTCAAAATCAAAGTTTCATTTTTCCCCCCACCTCAAATGGGAAGTTCAGAAGCGGTTTCCAAGTAGAAATAAAAGTAATTATATTTTTTTCTTTGATCAAAGCAGTCAATTTGGCCATCCCTGCTAACTCCATCAACTTTTGCAACCATTCATCCATTGTAGGAATCAAAGTGTCCTTTTATTTTTATGCATAAAGTAATCTTGCGACCGTCAACATATATAACATATATAACATCAAAAGTTCCATTTTTTTTCCAAGTCTTTTTCCATTAAACCCAGAAGAAAAGTTTCTGGTTTTATCTTTATATTCATTTTGAGAATCTTCTGTATTAAGCTGTGAAACCTACTCCAATATTTCTTTGTTTAATCACATGTCCACCATAAATAATAAAAGGCCCTGTCTTTACATTTGCATTTCCAACATTCATTTGAAATACTTATATACATTCTTGACAACTTATCTGATATTAGACACCAACAATACATCATCTTATAAAAAATTTCTTTTAAATTATAATTTAATGTAAATTTTAGACCTTTCATCCACATATTCTCCCATTTCTTTGGCTGGATCATCCAACATATAACAATTTGACCAAAATTCCTTGATTATGTGTATTTAATAAAAAAGAAAAAAAATACCCACACAAATGTGTTGGAGTGGCTCCATCACATCTGCCTGAATTGCCAACAGCAAAGACAAAGAAAAGGGCCTACCATGGCTTTGTTTTTGTGATACCCTTTGCAATGGCTAGAAGACCTTAAAAGGCAGATTTGGGTATCTGCGATGGTGTGCTGCCCAAGCCAAGCCATTCTGTGCTGAGATCAGCAGAAGCCCAAAAAGCCAGGCATGTCTTGTCTAGTGCTTTCTCCTAAGGAAAGCAGGAGCATCAATCTGTAGCCCAGCTGGCAGAATCAGGATAAGGCTGGAGATGGAGACAATTCATATACCAGCATCATAACCAAAGGCAGAGAATTGTGAGTCACATTGTACAATGGGGAGAACATGAATCTGCTTTCCATACTTGCCACATGTTGGGGTCCTGGCTGAAGAAGGGGCATAACACATCTTCAGTGATTTATTAAAAAACCGTGTGAAGATGGGGGCTAGTTGTTCAGCCCTGGCTTTCAAACAAAAAGGAGTTATTTCATTTGGGCCTGGTGCTTTTGCAATCTTTTGTCTATGAAACAGACCTCTTTTTCTAAAGAGGGGGGCAGAGAGATGGAGATAGGTATAGGAAAATTGACTACTATTAGTGTATCTGAGTGGCGGATAGATATGACAATGATTTCCTCTCAAACATACAATAAAACACATTCAGGTAATCTACCAATTGACAATTCTCTTCAGTAAGAGTGGGAGGTCTGCTATAACCAATGATATTCTTCAGACTTCTCCACATAGTTGCAGGTTCATTAGCTGAGAACTGATTTCTCAGCTTTTTGGAGTATCTTCTCTTTGCTGCCCTGATCATCCTTGTTAATACATTAGTGGCCTGATTGTATTGGATCCTATTTCCTTTCCTATAGGTCTCCTCTTTTGCATGAAGAAGCTGCTTAAGCTTAGCTTATTGTTGTTATATATGTGCAATTTCTTGGTAGGCACACCCACCCACATGTCTTTGCAGAAGTTAACATATGATGTCACAGTATCAGTAAATTCATCCAAGTCTGCTGAAACAATTTCAAAAACACTCTAGTCTGTGCAATCAAAGCAAACCTGTAGATCTAGCTTTGCCTCTTCAATCCAATTCTTCACTGTTTTTTATCATAGGCTTTGTAGTTTTACATTTCTGCCTATAGGTGGGGATGAGATGGATCATACAATGATCAGAGAGACCTATGGCTGTCCTGGGGAAAAAGCAATAAGCATCTATTAAACATGGAGAGCAGTGATCCAATATGTTCTTTCTCTTAGTGAGACAGTCAGTTGACATGCTGAGTATATCATAAGTGAGATTAGCTCTGTTAAAATCCCTTAAAACAAAGAATAGGAGTCTAGATATTTCTGTTCTGTGCACAGTATCAGATTAGCTAGGATCTACAGCAGTGGTTCTCAACCTTTTTAATGCCGCGACCCCAACCGGTCATACGTCGAGGACTAAACCGGTCGTAAGTTGAGGACTAAACCGGTTGTAAGTCGAGGACTACCCTACCGGTCGTAAGTCGAGGACTTTCCCTGCCCGGGAGCGCCGCGCATCTGTGGTTCCGCCCCCTGCACCGGCCGAGGTGTAGCTGGCAAGCGGCAGAGACGGAGCAGGCCGACCACCAGCTGGCCCAGCCCAAGGGAGGTAAGGCACCCGCCAGAAAAGGGGGAAAAAATGGCGGACAAAAAAAAATGGCAGACAGCCTTGCTTGGCGACCCTCGTGAAATGGTCGATCGACCCCAAATGGGGTCCTGACCCACAGGTTGAGAACCACTGATCTACAGCATGCTGCTCATGCAAGCTTGGGGTGGTATATAAACCCCACCCAAGATGAATGAGGAAAATTCGCGTGCAGCATAAAAAGATTTATAATTGATGAATAGTATCTCTAAGTTCATATTTCAAAATTTCATTAATACTGTAATATCCTTACACCAGTGGTATTCATAGAAGCAGATTCTACCTCCTTTCTTTTTCCTAGATGTCTCTGTAACCCGATCCTCCCTTTGAACCCTGGGAGCTCTACTATATTATCCAAGATAGTCTCACTGAGCCAAGTTTGTATTAAGCAGAGAACTGCTGAATTAGAAAAATCAGCGTTGTTCCAAATTAGAAGATGTTCATCCATTTTATTGACTAGTGAATGTAGGTTTGTTAGGTGATTCGATTGGATGGAGTCCTAACCCTTTTCACCAGCATGCCCGCACACCATCCTCTCCTTTGCTTCCTTTGTGTTCTCCAGCTACTATATATGCTTTTCTGATTAAAATATCCACATAACTTCTTTCTGCGACAGGCAAAACTAGAGGGGGAATATTCTGAGAAAGTTGTCTGATGTTCATAAGCTCATTTCTTGTGTATGTAATTCACAGAGAGTTACAGAAAATAAAATAGAACATCAAATACACTGCAGAGCATTTCACCAAGTCTGCCATCAGTGACGCCATCTTGAGGTATTTGGGTTCCTTTCTTCTGAAAACTAGTGAGCAAAACCTTGTGAATATCTTTGACTGTCAGCACTCATGAGAAATGTTACATCAAAGAACACTATCTTTGTTGTCCAAAATGTTATAAAACATTTTACTACCTATTATGTAGAAATATTATACGTTAATTAATTATGGTCATGCTTATGATATGAAATGCTTGCCAGATTGGCAAATATAGATTTATATGTAGTATATGCAGCCAAGATATTTATGTAGGAACACATCTATTATTTAATTACTTTATTAGGCAAGTTAATCCTAATGGCAATTCTGTATTGCTTAGATTTGGCAGATAGTTAAATAAAGTACCTGTCAAATATTACATTTCTAATTAGTCTGAAAGTTGAATAACTAGATATAGTTACTTTCCTAATTGTTCAGTTTTAATGATAGATACAATACATTCTGCCATTGCCTTACAATGTGCATCATTTTCTGATTGACAACTTTAGATTTTTTTCTTAAATACACATTGTTTTTACACATTAAACCTATATCCTTGAACTTGGCATTTCAAAGTAATTCTTTTCAAATATTTTTTTAAATAGCGCAGAACCTTTCTAGCATCAGTTCAAATAGAAATTAGCACCCAGAGATTTATTCTCAACAAGAATGTTCAAAGTAGACACTTTAAATCAGTAGTTAAATACAATGATTATTGCAGATTTTTTACTTCAAAAAGGTTCATGCTTTTATTTTAAGCATACTTATAGGAAAGAGAGAAAGTGAGTGAATGTGTTAGTGAGAAACACAGTGTTTGTATGTGTGTGTGCATGTGGCTGAGAGAGAAATTCAATTGCACCATTGACCATTACTAACAAGTAGTAAGTATTCCATCAATACAGACTCTTATGATTAGGCCAGGAACAATTACTAAGAGTGGATAATCTGAGGATTATGAAATGGAAGGTGAGATCTTTATAGTTTATTTTAAATCACATAAAATGTATTTAGAAGAGCTTGAAGTAATGCAGATGTTGTTAGGTTTCATAAGGCCATCATGATTCAAGGACTCTCACAATCCTGGATCTTCAAATATGCATTATGTTGGCACTAGAAGAGACAATATTTTCTTTAGCTCAGCAAGAAGAACATACTGGCTTCCATTAATTCAGCTTCATGCCATATGCAGTGGCCAACTAGACAAGAACAGAAACTTGAACTCAGAGGTACTCTCTATTGTTTCCAGCAGGCAATAATTTAGAGTTATTATGTATCTGATCCTGGAAATGTTGATTATTACTATTACAGACTGATCAGGCATGAAGTGACTTGATATTTATTTCAATTGGTTTAACTTGGCAAATTTCATGTGCTGTGATAGTAAATTCAGTAGTTTATGCATTGTACAATAAAGTGCTTTTTTGGTCTTAAATCTCACTTTCCTTATGTGACCTTGTATTTTAATGAGTAAAACTATATGTAAACTTTCTATATATACTCCTATCATGTGCTTTCTCACGAATGTTTTTAGATTAAAAATCCTTTAATTTCTAACACTTCTTTTTTAGCGCACTAAAATTTTGTATCTCCACAACATTCTTTGGGAGAAATCATACTGTTCATATTCCAAATGTATGTAAAAGCTATTATTTTAATAAACTTGCAGAAATATTTGCTATTTTATTTATATTTCCTTTATGAAATAACTCTGCTTTGGGGATATGTTTTTTTTTAGCAGCTATATACTGAATAGCAGAGGAGCAGTGGCTCAGTGGCTTAAAGATGCTGAATTTGCCAACTGCAAAAGGTCAGCTCTCTATATTCCAGCAGTTTGAGTCCTAGCATCACATTAATAGAGTGAGCTCCCATCACTCACCTCAGCTTTCGTCAACCAGTCTGAAAGCAAGCAAAATGCAAGTAGATAAATTGATACCACTCCTGTGGGAAGCTAATAGCGCTTCTTGTGGTAGCAAGAAACCAAACGGCACTGGACCTGCCTGAATGTGAGGCAGAATTAGTGAAGAAAAGTCCTGGATGATGCCAAAACTCCTACAGAATGTCATTAGCCACTGCCTCCAGCCACTGTTCCTGCACTGTCCCCTGGATTGTGTGCGAGCATGAACTAAACAAACTAGCAATCTTAGGCAGCCAAACTACTCTTTAATAACATAGTAAATTCCCTGGCATTCAATATATAAATGTCATTCACTGAATAAATAAATACTGAATAGCAGTTTGATTAAACAATACTCCAGGATCACTTTTTGGTCAGTTACTGCAGGGCTTTTCAACCAGTGGTACGGGTACCACCTGTGGTACATTGGCACCTGGCAGGTGGTACGTGACCATCCTAGAAAAGTGGTAGCGGGGGAGGGGAATGAGGTGAACCGGTGGCAGCACTGTACAAGCCTGAGTGAGAGATGGCTGGAGCTCAGCACTGATCCTGGTACTTCTGCTGAGCCCAGAAGAACCCCCATCAGCTGGAATGTTGCAGCATCTCCAGGGTCTTGTGATTTACATTCAGATGCTTGGCAACTGATTCATATTTATGACGGTCACAGTGTCCCAGGGTGATGTGAAGTGACCAAAACCTGCTGCAACCACCCAGCAGACGGGGGGAATAAACACCAAACACCCCCCACCCCGGTTGCCAATCCTGAACAGAAATGCTCATAACAATGAAAACCTCGGACAGGAGGAAGAGTGCTGCCGGGCGGGCAGGCAGGGGTCTTGCTCAGCTGTGGCTTGGGGGGCACTTTTTTCAGTGCCATTGTAACTTTGAACAGTCACTAAGCGAACTGTTGTTAAGCCGAGAACTACTTGTACTTTATCACTTTTTTCCTTTTTTTGGGGGGGGGGTCATCAAGTTTTTGACACCTTGCTAGGCGACGGGTGGTACTCAGATGTTGCCATATCCTAAAAGTGGTACAAGGGGTGAACAGGTTGAAAAGCCCTGAGTTACTGTCAGTTAGGACTTCTTCAAATTATTTCATCATGCACTTAACTTAGAACTACTAAAATGCAGTACTTTCCTGTATTATTTTTTCTCTGAAGGATGAAACCTTACATGAAACGTATATGAGAGAATAATTTAACAATTTAGTTCTGGAAATGACTGTCTAATGCTGATATCCTGTATATCAAAGGTTTATACCTCAAGGCTGTCAAGTGATTAAAAAGAAAAGTTATTGCATACATGAGAAGAATTATACTGCATTTTAATTAAATGGAGGTAGCATTAAATTTAGTTCACCATACCAACCCAAGCTGCTCTCACTATAATTTGGTATGTAGACCTGTATGATATACAAAGGCCAGGGATGACCTTTGCACACCCTGCTACAGTAATTTGGGAAAACCTTTGGCTCTATGGAATATTAGAATTAAAGCTAGAGTGGACATGCAGAAGATTGCACAAAAATATTTTTGAACCAATAATAAAGTGGATACTAAAATGTCATTAAAATGCTAGTAAATCATCCTTTTCTAAAGGAAACAACTAGATTCTATTGTTTATTTATTAAAAAGACATAGACCATATCTAATCCTCAAGATGGAACAATATTCTAAAGAGATTCAACAATATTTAAAGGAACATTTAAAAGAAGCTTAAAAATTGAAACCCTGTAAGAGCTCTAAATCTAATGCTTTCTTAAAATTTCTGTCACGGAAATGAATATAATTTTAGTGTACTATAAATCTTTTTACAGAATCTTCCACAATAGTCTAACCACTAAAACATTCTATACTTATTGTCTTTATGCATAACCTCTATGTGTGAGGGTGTACAAAGTAGTGTTTCTGACAATGATCACAACATATACTGCAGCAAGAGAAAATATCTTGTGAAGTCGTTTGATATTTTTTCTTTATATTTCCATTTCATTTTTTAAAAAAACCCACTAAAGTGGTGGATTCTGAAATACAGAACAATTGGTATGGTTGCTAAATAGTGCAGCTTCTAAATTTATCTCTAAACTCTAGGTATTTCTCCAATCTTCATATAGATTGTTAGTCCCCTTTATCTCTATTGTCTTTCTTTCTATTAAAAACAAATTCCAGTATTAATTAATTATACAAAGCAAGATATACAAGTATCTTTCCAATCAAGAAATCAAATTGTTTTTATATTTCATTAAAGAGAGTGTAGAAAATCACAGGTGGGAATGATACATAATAGAAATAATGAAATCCATAATAATATCAACATTTTAAAATAATAGAAATAGAATCAGAACAGAACAGAACAAAACAGAACAGAACAGAACAGAATAGAATAGAAAAAATAATGTAAGTTATTATAACATAGGAAGGGATTATTTAGGCTATTAAATCCAATCTCCTGCACTCTCAGTGCATTAATCCAAATTAAAGCAAGTAGTAATGTATTTTCTATCCATCAGGTAGGTTATCAACAACAATAGGTTATTAATTTCTTGATTAAATTGCTCTTACTGTTAGGAGAGATTTTTTTCCTATTTTCCTAGTATTCACCTGAAATATCACTATCTGTAACATAAATCCATTATTTCTTGTTCTGTAGTGTCCTTGATGACAGAAAATAGATGTTGAAGTCTAAAAGCGATATCATCATCATCATCATCATCATCATCATCATCATCATCATCATCATCATCATCATCATCATCATCTTTATTATCATCATCATCCATTGTGCCTGAACTCCTAAAGGAAAAGCTGGAACTTCTAAACATTTTTAATTAACTTTCTATTTTGTTGCAGGACATCAAGCTACCTTGAGCAAGTATACAGACAGAGAACAGAAGAGTATGAATGAAAAGCCCAGCTTCTTCACTTTTTGTTAATGATACCTCAAAAGATAGTCTTGCAGACACTTTTGAGCTAAAATGGGTTTTGTGACAACAAATTCTCCCATTCTCTTTCTGTATATTTGTTCAGGGTAGTTTGATCTCCTGCAACAAAAAAAGAAAGTTAATTAAAAATGTGTAGAACTTCCAGTACGACTGCTAGAAAATTAAATCAGTTTAGACCTAACAACCATCATGCAGAAGGCACTTGCTCCCATTATAGCAAGAGGCAATATCTAAATTAATTTTCTGTTATCCGTTCTGTTTCAAAATATAGGACTTATAGAACAAATGCAAGCAAATCTTTTTTCCCCATCAAATGATATAAAATATTTTTTACTGTTGAGCAGTTTAAATTGAAGAATTCTTTACTTTTATTTTAAACTTGTGCGTGTGTAGCTACTGCTTAAGTGTTTTGTCTTATGTCAGTCTCCAAGTAGACCAAAGAGAAAACACAACAAGATGAATTAATTCTATTTTATTATAAAGCTACATTAACAGAATATTGAAAGTAGAATTCATCACTCGTTCTTTTTACTTCCTGATTAGTTAGTTAGTTAGTTAGCTAGTTAGCATGAATGCTTTCTAAGTTTATTTCTCTGTCCATTACTTAGTTGCGGGTTCTTCCTCCTTTTATTTGATCGTTCATAGGCAGCATCTCAAATTAATGTATCTACTCAGAAGTAATTATATAGTTTTACAGCCTGAAGAAGAAGAAAAAAAGAAGTCCTTACCCTGCCCACCCAAAGAAAAATGTTATCTTGTTAATTTGAGTTGATCTGCCCCACAATACAATTTAATAATAAGCCCCACTTAATTGTTTGATCCAGAAGTCACTCTGGAGTTATGTGACACACACACACACACACAAATAGTAAAATAATAAATCAGCTGATTAGTTTGAATTATGGAAGATTCTAATTGCTAATGATCAATTTTTCCCCTTTGCATACATATTAATTTTCCAGTGCCTCAACTGCCATTGCATCAGCCAGACTACAACTACTGAATGTATATTTATTTGAGTGTCAATAAGATTCCCACACCATAACTTATGGTAACTTTCTCTACTCTTTTGTATTCTAAGGCTATTTTATTCTAAACAAGTACTTTGAAATAGCGCTGGATTTCTTTAATCAACTTTTACAAATGCCAATAAACTGATTCATAGTGTAAACACATATTTTGCAACAAAGTGGCAATAGAAGTTTATGTCTCAGGAAAAGTTGGCTGAATACATTTTAGCAAAGAAAATATTAGTCTGCTAAATATTTTAGTTATTTTCATCATAAATTCTTAATCTGAGGGCAACGTAAGATGCTGATATTTGAGAAAATGATTTCTAATCAGGAGGACTTCAATAAGATTAGATGATTCTTATCCGCACTCTGATCATCTTTTCATGCATCATATGAAAGAATTGCAAGATACATGACTGTCAACATATCAAGAAGAAAAACAGAATACTACTCAATGGGAACGCACATTTTCTCTCTCTCCTATTTATCCTCCTTGTTATTCAGCACATATTACAAATTCCTAAAGTAATATCCCAAAGATGCTTTTCAAAAGGCAACTGGACCAAGAAAGTCCAGATGCCTTTTTAAATGCACCTTTGGTGCAATCATGATCTGGATGATTGAGAATCTCCAAAGACACTCCTAAAGTGATAGTTCCAAGAGAACCAGAACCACCTTAGTTACTATGAATGAAGAATATTTCTGCAGATTTGCCTGCTTAGTATTTAATGTAGCTGTTTACAGATTTAAAATTAAAAAAAAAACAGTGAATATGACAGATAGAAAAACCTGGGCATCGTTCCAGTTGATTCAATGCTTTTTTTAGTGTAAAGTTGATAAGCTCCAAAAGGTAATTACAATTCGATTACAATTGTTTGTTGTTTGTTTTGAAGTTTCAAGGATATAATGTATTTATGCAAAATTAATACATTTTCATATGAATAGATGGAGACCAAGTGACTTAAAAAAACAAAATTGAAATCAAGAGTGTGGTGTAATATGCTTATACAATTCTGTGTTTTGAAGCATATTCGCTTAAAAATTAAGGTGCCCTGGTTATAACCTTTGACAATCTTCTAAACATCAGCTAGGTAGTATTGGTATGATTGATTTTATCAATAATTGTGATAACTGATCTCAGTTTTCGAGAACGCTACATTATACACGCACCGAGTCTTCACAAAAGTATGAGAAGACTTTTGTAAGCTGCATCAGGTCTAGAATGATCGTTCCAAGGTGTTTCTTAGTATTATCATTACTTTCACTGCCTCTTCAAAACTCTTTAAACCACTGCTTTGAAGCCACTTATAGCAAAAGGCAGTTGAATTCAATAGCGAAGAGCACTTTGAAAGAGTGTGTTATTGAGTGGATTTCCTGCCGCTGTTTGGTAATCTATTGAATTGGCATAATATCTTAAAATTGAAAAAACTGTTTTTCAGTACTACTTAACAAATAAAATCATTTAGCAAATTGGACAGCTTTTTCCTTTTTTAAAACTTTCATAAGTAGCAACTGCTAGCAACTTCAATTTGACAACACCTTGATGAGGAAAAAGAACATTCTAATTAAAAGATGGATTATTAAAGACTATTAAAGTTGGGTTACGCTAGTGACAGGATGTCTAACTCTTTTTTCCCTGGTGTTATCCAAATGTACTTAGAAAGTGGAAGTTGAACTAGATTTTACCTTTTACCTGCATTTTGCCTAATCCTTTATTTACCAATGAGTTCTGCCTCTTCTTGCTGGAAGCTATTTAATTTATTAATTAATTACATATATATGCTGCCTTGATCCCAGCAACTCTGGGACTTTAAATGTTAACAACACAATACAAAGTAACAATGATGGCAAAGAAAACAAACCCAGATAGAAATAATGAAAAGGAAGAAAAGGGATGTCAGTCATCCTAGCCAAAGACCTGGGCAAAAAGCCTTATCTTTTGGAATCCTCATATACCAACAGTGTGTTTGGTTTGTTTATTTGTTTGTTTCAAATCTCAAATGAGAAATTCATTCCAGAGGGCAAGTGCTGTCCTGATAGATGGCATTGTTTATTTGATGGAACCCAGAGCGCACTAATCTTGCCAGATCAAACTGGTGAGGCAGAAACTATGGGAAACAGGTGGTTCCTCAAGTAACTAGGCCCAAATAACCAGTGTTAATTGCTCACTGATTGTGCAAATATGTAAGAAGCTTTGTAATGTATTGGAGATAATGTATATGGACTCTTATGGCTTCTTCCTCCTGCCTTTCAAATTAATGGATACCTGGATGGAAACTTAATGAAAACTTTTTGTTTTGAAATTGCACAGTTGCCTATTTACATAAACAGTCATCTTTGTCCCTGGAACCCATCTCAGCCCTTATAATGGCCCTTAACATTCAGGTTTGTTAAGATAACAGAAAACACCATAATCTCAAAAATTGTTTCTTCTCTAAAGTCAGCTGGGTGGCATATTCTGATGTTTAGATAATTCTATGAAGAACTAAAAACCTGAAGATCATATCCTTCCCTTCCAAGTCACACTGAAAGTCATTGAGGAGCCATCTCTAAGGGTGTACATGTGAGGTCTTCCTAAGAGTGCGATTACAGTTCATGTGGAATTATTGGTGTGTACCCAAAGCCTCTCTGCTACAAAAATACTTCCTGTTCCCCAAGAATAGCAGATTGCTACTTAGCAGGCCAACTTCAATGGCTCTTAGCACAAATATTTCTGCATGTATTCTTTCAAGTTCACAGACACACCCACTCACTTATCAACACACACACACACACACCACAATTAATGTCTTCCCTTTTCATAGAATTTGATAAGAGCAACCAGGAATTCAAATTCAAATTCATCCATGCTGTAGAGAGTGTATGAATGTTTACAGAATATATATCAGCAACTTTAAAAGTAGCTTTAATCAGCTGTTGGACTGCACAATATTTGGTTTAAGGGATTGCTCTAAAATATTTTTTTCCTTCATGATGAAATGCTTATCAAAGAAAAGTGATGCATAACAGAAAGATTTTATTTATTACCACAAAGGAATAAAATATCCCTTCTACTGAAAAGCTTTCTTTTAAGTTTATGAAATTTGGGAAGCTTTATTTCCAATATAGGGCAAACAATTATGTGAAAGACAAACAGATTATTACTACTTCCCAAGAAAATAAAAATGTAAAGGAATAAAGCAGAAAATCTGATACAAATAAACTTCACTTATTTCATCCCATTACACTTCAGATTTTATCCAATTATGTTAAGAAATAATAATGATAAAACATTTCAGCAGCTTGTGGATTTGCCATAATAATTAGGTAAAGGCCTAAACTTTATGCTTTCCCAATCTCATTTAAAATTTGGCCCTAAGAGGGACCAGAGAGTTTCCAAATCCTGATCTATTTAATGAGTCAATGAACTGGGATCTGAACAAATGTGCACATGTTATTTACAAGGAAGGTTTAAAGAAAAAGCTGATTTTTCCTTCACTGTTATGCATTGATGCAGAGATACAACCTGTAGATGGCACTCTTTACTTGCTGTAATCTTTTTTTAATATCAGACATGACAAATGCATGTTCTTTCACAAGAAGCTTATTACATAGCTCCTGCTAGTATTTTAGGAAGTTTCTAAAGATTCTTTTATTTCTAGCCTTTTGATAAGAGGGTACAAGATTGCTTGGTCTGAATCTCCCGCTTTCCCATACAGTAAAGCTGCAGTGGTTATAACCACCCCCCCCAACTTCAAATTAAATAAGAGGTTTAACATGCAGCATATAAGATTCAGTCGCTCTCTTTCTATAGGATGAACTATATGAGGCACTTAAAACTTATTCTTGCAAAATGATGAAGGCTAGTTTTTTAAAAATATTATTGTGACTTTTAATATTTGATTGGAGACTGAAAAAATAAAAAAGTAGGCAATTTACACATTTTTCATGGAGTCATATATGTAGCAGCTATTATTTTATGTTATCAGCTTCTCCCCAGTTACCTTTTTGCATATCTGAAGTAAAGGTTTAATTTCTCTGTACTTGGGATACATCACACTTGTTGCAGCATAGATTGCATGTAAAATTCAGCATGAAGGCTGAACTTTAAACAGGGAGGGGGCAGAAGTAAATCTACATTTTATATGATTCAAACAATATTAAAATTATTAAATAAAGTTAATATGACTATTCTCTCCCTCCCACTCTCTTTCTATAATTCACACATTCATAACAAATGCAGACCACACATCAAACACCTGAGAAATACATGGAGCTTTAGAGCCCCATGTACTTCCAATTTAAATAATGTGATCTGAGAGTATTGTAATTGACATTTATTGAATATTGGGCACTCCCCTCATTCTTTACAATGCCTTTTCCATACTGAATTACACACTGAATTATGTGTAAGATCCTGCAGAGTAAGAGTAATGGAGCCAGAACACAAATTTGTGCAGTGAAGTATCTTATCTACATCCTTTTCACTCAGAAATCTTTTCTTTCTGTCTTTTGAGTCCTCAGCTCAAATGTTTTTTAACCCTAAATATTACTTGGCAGATGAGGTAAATACTGTTCTTTCTAATACTGATAGCTTCTTCTGCAACAATCTTTGTAGCCTTTAAAGAGCCCTTACTTGGATTTACCATCTTATATTTGGCAGCTTTTTAAAAAGCCAAGTGTGAAAATATAATTTATTCCCAGATGAACATGTGTCTTTCTTTTCTTTTCTCTTTTCTCTTTTCCCCTTTCTCTTTTCTCTCCTTTTCTTCCTCCCTCCCTCTCTTCCTCCCTCTCTCCCTCCATTCTCCCTTTCTTTCTCCCTCCCTTTCTCCCTTTCACCCAGCACCAAACTGTAAAATGAAGCACTAGTTGAAATTATTCCCAAATCTATGAGAACAAGTATGCATACATATAGCCATCAGAAAATAGAACTTAATAAAACACAGTACAATAGTTATTAATTTCCCATATGTATACTATAAGAAGGAATAAAACAATAACCACGGTATCATGCTGCGGCGTCTCGGTGAGTTAGGAGTGGGAGGCACTGTTATGCAGTGGTTCTCCTCCTTCCTCACCGACCGTACGCAGTCTGTATTGGCAGGGGGACAGAGGTCGACTCCTAGGCCCCTAACCTGTGGGGTGCCTCAGGGGTCGGTCCTCTCTCCCCTATTGTTCAATATTTATGTGAAGCCGCT